>NW_025810387.1:0-1571 GCF_022045245.1 Lucilia cuprina
TTCTAGTTCTGTTCTAGTTCTGTTCTAGTTCTGTTCTAGTTCTGTTCTAGTTTTGTTCTAGTTCTGTTCTAGTTCTGTTCTAGTTCTGTTCTAGTTCTGTTCTAGTTCGGTTCTAGTTCTGTTCTAGTTCTGTACTAGTTCTGTACAAGTTCTGTTTTAGATCTGTTCTAGTTCTGTTCAAGTCTGCTGAATTCTGTTCTAGTTCTTTAATGGCTCTTTCCTAGTTCTGTTCTAGTTATGTCCCTACTTTCTGTTTTTGCCCCGATGCTTTTCTAATTCTCTTTAGTATCATATAACTAACAATTTTCAAATTTTAAATGATTCCCCTATTTCATTATTACTTTTTGTTTATATCCCTAAAAGTATGCTTGCTTGCATGTACAACTATGCATACAAAGTTACCATAACAATTAATAACAGACATTGTTTCATGCAAACTATTTGTACCTATGTATGTGTGTGTAAGTAATAACATACACATATTTAAAGTACATCTTTGCATGTACAAATTCACAAAATGTTTGTCTAGTTATGTGTGTGTTTTTTTGTATGTATAGATGTTTTTTATTGTTGTTGTTGTTGTATACAAACAATACAATGTTGTTGTTTATTGTTAGTTAGTTGTCTTCTACAACTGTTGTTATTGTAGTTGTTACAGTTTCTACTAACATTTTCTATTACCACCCAATTTACCACATATGCCACTTGCCTTACCAAATGAATCCTTTTCGTAAACACATACAAACAGGGGAATTTTAAACAACTACTACTAACTCCTCGTACTAAAAACTACTTTATACATATGATTACACATGCATATTATTACTTCAGTATGTTCATTGTACAAACATATGTAAATACATATATGTAAACCTTTGCCCTTATACATACCTCTAAAATTTTGCTCTGTGTTGATATTTGTTCATTAACAAAATAGTCTGTATATGAAGTGTTGTCTATGTCTGTCCGTCTGTATACATGTCTCCATGTTAAGTTTTGACTATATACTCGTTGGAATGCATATATGAAATCTGTTCTATACTAAGAAGTTTAAAACACTTTATTGTTGCTTTATCACAACAATAACTCTAAAAGGAAAAAAATAAACAATTTATTTTTTTAATAATATTTAAATTTTATTTAAATAAAAAAAATTGTGTTGTATTGCAGTTTAGATAAAGTTTACTTAATTAATGATTTTACAAACTAGCTACAACAACAATGGGATTATCCTTTTTGTTTGAGTTGCTAAAATTTTGTTTTGTTTTTTCCTTTTTGTTGTCTAATAGATAATTGTTGAATTGCTGTAGTGTTGTCGTTATTAATTTAACACCTAAAAACATACAGTGTTTATTAAATTTACAACAGAAATTTACAAAAGAAAAACAAAGATTTATTAAAACCGTAATTTTAAGAAAATTTATCAAAGAAATGTTATATTAAGTATTTTACTTCATCTTGATAAGAAGAACTGAACTAGAACTGAACTAGAACTGAACTAGAACTGAACTAGAACTGAACTAGAACTGAACTAGAACTGAACTAGAACTGAACTAGAACTGAACTAGAAC
>NW_025810388.1:0-1038 GCF_022045245.1 Lucilia cuprina
CTAGACTATATACTAAACTATAGCCTAGACTAGATAGATACTAGCCCATATAGACTAGACTATAAACTAGAATATACATTATACTAGAGACTAGACTATATACTAAACAATAATCTAGATTATACATTAGACTATACACAAAACTGGACTATAGACTAGACTATACACTAGACTATAGACTAGTCAATGGACCAGGCTATAGACTAGACTGTATACTAGACTATAGAGAGGACTATAGACTGGACTATAAACTAGACTATGGACTATACTACAGACTAGACTATAGACTAGATTATAGACTAGAATAAAGACTAAACTATATACAATACAATGGACTATACTATAGGCTAGACTTGACTAGACTAGAATATTGTCTTGACTAGACTATAAACTTAACTAGACTGTAGACGTGACTATACTATAGACTAGACTATAGACTAGACTTTTGACTAGACTATAGACTAGACTAGACTATAGATTTGGCTATAGACTAGATTTTAGACTAGACATTAGACTATAGACTAGACTATATAGATACTAGCCCATATAGACTAGACTATAAACTAAAATATAGACTATATTAGAGACTAGACTATATACTAAACAATAATCTTCATTATATATTATACTATACACAAAATTGGACTATAGACTAGACTATAGACTGTACTATAGACTACATTGTAAAATGAAATATAGATTAGATAAGACTATATACTAAACTATAGGCTAGATTAGACTATATAGATACTAGACCATATAGACTAGATAATAAACTAAACTAGAGAAAAAACATTATATTTTCGAACATAACGTTCCATTGTCGGCTCTTAGGAAAACGGGAACTAATTCAAAATTCCGTTATAAATTTTATTCCTTAGAGAAATGTCGAAAAATTTGTTCTTTTTATTTGATTCCAAATTTACTACATCTGAAGTCATTCTCAGGAAGTATTTTTTATGTTCTTTTTTAAGAAGTTATTAAGAAGTGAAATTGTAGTATTATAGAATACAACTAATTTGAATTAAATAATAATAA
>NW_025810389.1:0-1683 GCF_022045245.1 Lucilia cuprina
TTATTTTTCTTTTCTAGAGCTTTCATTAGCTACTTGGGCACCATACCACAACTAAGAGAGCTGCCAAGAGAAAGCCAAGAGTCACGTAGTAGTGATGGTAATCGTAAATCGGAATTCGATAATGAATATGCCAATGTGGAGTTAACAGACTTAAAGAAAATAGCCACTTTGGGCTCGGGTGCCTTTGGCAAAGTCGACTTAGTGTCTTATGACAATAAGACATTTGCTTTGAAGATAATTAAGAAAATTGATATTGTTAAACAGGATCAGATAGAACATGTCTATAGTGAAAAACATGTCATGATGAAATGTCGCAGTTCTCCCTTTATAATAGAGTAAGTTTCTTTAAAGTGAAAACTTTTCTTTGAAATTCATTTCTCATCTAATGATTTCTCTAAGATTATATAAAACCTTCCGCAATGAGAAATTTGTCTACTTCCTAATGGAGGCCTGCATGGGTGGTGATGTTTGGACGGTAATGTCACAGCGACGCTTTTTCGATGAAAAGACTGCTCGTTTTATAGCCGGTTGTGTGGTGGAAGCTTTTGACTTTTTACATTCGCATAATATTATCTATCGGGATTTGAAACCGGAGAATTTAATGTTGACCACCGATGGTTATTGTAAATTGGTAAATAATCTCCTAATACAAGTTTACGTTCATCTTTAAAATAAATAAATTTTAGGTTGATTTTGGTTTTGCCAAACACATACCAACCAATCAAAAAACTCATACCTTTGCGGGAACCCCAGAATATGTGGCTCCTGAAATTATTTTGGACAGAGGTCATGATCGTTCTGTAGACTATTGGGCTTTGGGTATTTTGATATTTGAATTGCTAGTGGGTAAGACACCTTTTAGAGGACAAAATCAAATAAAAATTTATCAACAAATATTGGGTGGCATTGATGTAGTACAAATGCCCTCGAAAATACCTAAATCGGCTCAGGGTTTAATAAAAGCTTTATGCAAACAATTGCCTGCCGAAAGGTTGGGCTATCAACGTAAGGGTATTTTGGATATTAAAAGGCACAGGTAAAGCTCAAACAACTTAAACCTAAATTTTAATGTGATTTCATTATCTCTTCCCTCTCGCTCTTTAGCTGGTTCGATAGTTTAGACTGGCAAAAGCTGCGCAATAAACAACTTCCCTCACCTATTAAACGACCCATTACCAGTAATACCGATTTGCAATACTTTGGCCCGTCTGGCGTGGAAAATGATGTAGATCCTCCTCCAGAAACCAGTGGTTGGGATATTAATTTTTAAACTGTGTTTTTCTATTCCTTTTGAAATATTTGTTAAATTTAAAATTAATGTTAAATTCCAAAGAATTTTAAATGTGTATTTAATTAAACAATGGTTATTAGTTTTAAAATTGTAATTAAGTATTTTTGTATTATAAAATAATGTTTACTCGTACTGTAATGATAAAAGACAATATTTTGTTAATTTAATTTGTAAAACAAGCGAATAAAATAAAATTTGAATTATTTATATAATATTTATAAATAAGATAAAAGACAAACTAAAACGCGTCGAATTAATAAATAAAATAAAAATATAACAGAACTAGAACAGAACAGAACTAGAACAGGACTAGAACAGAACTAGAACAGAACTAGAACAGAACTAGAACAGAACTAGAACAGAACTAGAACAGAACTAGAACAGAACTAGAA
>NW_025810390.1:0-2082 GCF_022045245.1 Lucilia cuprina
AACAGAACTAGAACAGAACTAGAACAGAACTAGAACAGAACTAGAACAGAACTAGAACAGAACTAGAACAGAACTAGAACAGAACTAGAACAGAACTATAACAGAACTGTAACAGAACTAGAACAGAACTAGAACTGAACTAGAACTGAACTAGAACAGAACTAGAACAGAACTAGAACAGAGCTAGAACAGAACTAGAACAGAACTAGAACAGAACTAGAACTGAACTAGAACAGAACTAGAACTGAACTAGAACAGAACTAGAATATCTGTTGTTCTTTTACTGACATTGTTTATACGTCGATCATTACTTTGTCTTGTTTATTTGAAGATGCTTTTGACCCCTTAATCCATAGTTCTCCCCCTCTTTGTACAGTTTATTTATTTATGTTATTTTTCATGTCAATGCAGTAAATTTAAATATTTAAGTGCAGTCGCACAAGATATTTTTGTTAAAAAAAGAAAACAAAAATACATAAATGTGTAATTTTTTTTTTTTTCGAAGGTAAATATGGATGCAACAAATAATACAAATAATTGCATAAAAAGCGCAGAATATGTAGTACAACATTAGAGTACAATGGTTGTGTACAAAAAATATGTTTTGCATTTTATGTGAAAATCTTTTAATTTTAACATGGTTGACATAAATTACAAATAGTTATGTACAAAAAAAAAAAGCGAATTAAACACTGGAGAAAATATTGCTATTTGATATCATATTTATTTGGTGTATTTTGTTAACAACTAAATAAATATGTGCATTTAGTTATTGGAAACGAAGAGAAAAAAATTTCTTATGAAGTTTATTATTAATTTATTAAAAATGTGAATATATAAAAACTATTTAAATTAAATCAATATTTTTGTTTAATAAAAACTGACAGCTGGAAGGCTGGATATACATATATGAAAAACTGTATCATGTGTTTAATGTATTTTATTTGAAATACTTAATTAAAGTGGTTAAACACGCAAGATAACGATTGAATTAAACTTACCCACAACATCCAAATATCCCACTTGGCTTTTCATCGGGTCGGTATTAATTTGACACATATACCAGCCCTTATCTGATTCCTTAACATCTTTTATTCTTAGGATCCAAGCACGTTTTTCAGCATGAGTAATACTCATGCGATGATTTTTAGTGATGACATGATTTTGTATAGTTAAAATTGTTTGTGTATCGACACGTAACCACGCAATCTGTAAAACAAGGAATTTAAGTTAAAGTAAGTAAACAAAATATTTTTGCAAAATCTAACTATAAAAATAACGTATTTCAGAAAAATACGCAAATTTATGACAAAACACTCTCCTTTTTATACATTAAAAGAACATCACTACGAAAAGTGTATAAACAACGAAAGGATTGCTTAAAGATTAATGTATTGTTATCCTTAAAGTACACAATTTTGCGATATAAATAACAATTTGTAAACAAAAAAGATTTGCCCAGAAAAAGCAAATAAATAACCGAAATCTAAACAAACTGTTAACAATAATACAGTGACTGGTGTCATCAATAATATGAACCCTTTTATGTTCTTAACTCTGTTTGTGCATATCATTTTTCCCTTTAAACTGAATCAATAAATTGATGTAAAATCACGTCTTATAGAATATTTTTTCGTACTCAAAGCATTATTTATTCAGATACACACTATCGTTTTGGTTGGAGGGTTGGTTGTACAAACATATTTTTAAATTTACTTAAATTGTTATGGGATAAGAACACAATAATATCCTTGTTTGTATATATGTGGAAAAGAGAAGAAATTGCAATCAATTGAAAATAACATAAATGGAATTTATTACAAAGCCTTTGGCCTTGGGAAGAATAAATTAACCCATTTTTTTGGATTATTGGAATTTGTTAAAAAATCTGCGTTTGAGATCTGTTGTGCTTTTCCTTAGAACTATTTAATATGGTTTTAGAAACCAGAATTAACTATTTGGTTAAAGGGTAAACAATTAACTTACTAACTTACTAACTTACTAACTTACTAACTTACTAACTTACTAACTTACTAACTTACTAACTTACTAACTTACTAACTTACTAACTTACTAACTTAC
>NW_025810391.1:0-1105 GCF_022045245.1 Lucilia cuprina
AGTAAGTTTCTTACTAGCCAAAACCTTTCTATGAAATTTTATGTAGATCGGTCCATAATTGACCCTACCCCCCATATAAGGTCCCCTTCAGAAAATGACTTTAACGCTTATTACTGGCCTAAAAATGGGAATATAGCGATGAAATTCGACACACATAAGTTTCATGCAAGTCAATATCTCTCAACCAAATTTTATGTATATCGGTCCATAATTGACCCTACCCCCCATATAAGGTCCCCTTCAGAAAATGAGTTTAACGCTCATTACTCTCTTAAAAATAAAAGTATAGCGATGAATTTTGACATAAGTAAGTTTCTTACTAGCCAAAACCTCTCTATTAAATTTTATGTGGATCGGTCCATAATTGACCCCACCCCCCATATAAGGTCCCCTTTAGAAAATGACTTTAACGCTCATTACTAGCATAAAAATGGGAATATAGCGATTAAATTTGACATAAGTAAGTTTCTTACTAGCCAAAACATTTCTATGAAATTTTATGTGGATCGGTCCATAATTGACCCTACCCCCGATATAAGGTCCCCTTCAGAAAATGACTTCATTACTGGCTTAAAAATACAAGTATAGCAATGAAATTCGATACACATAAGTTTCATGCAAGTCAATATCTCTCAATCAAATTTTATGTATATCGGTCCATAATTGGCCCTACCCCCCATATAAGGTCCCCTTCAGAAAATGACTTTAACGCTCATTACTGGGTTAAAAATACAAGTATAGCGATTAAATTTAACAGTAAGTTTCTTACGCTAAAACTTCTCTATGAAATTTTATGTGGATCGGCCCAGAATTGACACTGTCAATAGTAAAACCCCATTAATGGACCTCTTTCAAATGTTACCCTGATGTTCTCATTAATACCGATATATAATAATAAAATATTCAAAATATAAAAGTTCATTTATATGGCAGTGATTTAATGGTGGGTATAAAAGATTCGGCATAGCCGAATATAACACTCTTACTTGTTATTACTTTATAGTTGCCATTTGTTTTGGTATATAATTTGTTGCATAATAAATTTTTAGAAAATGGCTAATTGGATAGATCGGTAGAATTATTTTCACAGCTTTAAAAACGCGGT
>NW_025810392.1:0-1778 GCF_022045245.1 Lucilia cuprina
AAGCACCAATAAATTGTATTTACTTTATTAGTTTAGAAAAAAAAACAAAACATACATACTTTCGTATATATACATACATATATATATATTTAGTAAATGTAAGCCATAAAAGCAAAACTTTAATTGAAATTTAATCAAAAACTAAAATATAGTTTAAAAAACACAAAGAAAAATCAAAGCATGTTTAAGTATTTAACATTAAAAAAAGCCAACAAATATTAATTAATTAAAAACATAAAAGGTAATAACAAGGGTGAAAGTTTGAAGTTTATTAAAATTGTTCAAATCAAAACCTCACCCCTTACCTATTTAAAACAAATAGCTTTAAAATATCATTCAATTAAATCAGTGTCAATGTTTTCTTTTTTTTAGCTTAAACATATGTAATTATAAAAAATAACAAAAAAATAACAAACAACATAAAACCCCAAAAATTAGTTGTGTGTCTAAAATAAATTTAAAAAGTAAGTCCAAAATCTAGTATGAATCAACAAAAACAAAGTAGAGAAAATAAATAAATAAAAAAACCATTTAAAATCAAAAATTTATTCATTTAATTTCATAAACAAAACACAAAAGGTAAGTTTGCTAATCATTAAAAAAAAACACCTAAAACTATGCTTTTAATTTCTCAACAACCTAAAAATAACGCCATCTATTGTTAGCCCTAAGCTCTTTTTCATTTTGCAAAAATCTTATTTTATCGGGTGGCATCTCATCCTCGAAAATTTAATGCCATTAAAGAAAATCATCTGGCAGCACTGACAAAAATCACTAAAAACATTGGTGCTGCCAGATTGTTTTCTATAGTGTGGTCGAAAATTTTAGCCTGTGCTGCCACCTGAGAAAATGTGTTTTTTGCAATTTTGAAATGACTTCATAGTCAACAATAGATGGCGCTAAATTTATGTTATTTACAAAAATTAATGCATATTTTAAGGCGCTTTCAGGAAATATACTGAACTAGACTACAGACTTCACTAAAGACCAGATTATAGATTAGAATAACGACTAGATTATTGATTAAACAATATACTAGTCTATAAACAAGACTATAGACTGGATTATAGACTAGACTATAGACTGGATTATAGACTAGACTAGACTATAGACAAGACTATAGCATAGACTATGGACTAGAAAATAGACTAGACTATAGACAAGACTATAGACTAGACTATAGACTTGACTATAGCCTAGACTATCGACTAGACTATAGACAAAACTATAGAGTGGACTATAGACTAGACTATAGATTAGACTATAGACGTGACTATAGACTAGACTGTAGACTAGACTATAGACTAGACTGTAGACTAGACTATAGACTAGACTATAGACTGGACTATAGCCTAGACTATAGCGCAGCCTATGGACTAGACTATAGACAAGACTACAGACTAGACTAAAGACTAGACTATATAATCGACTGAAGACTATATACTAGACTATAGATTAGACTATAGACTAGCCTATAGACTAAACTATAGACTTGACTATAGACTGGACTATAAACTAGACTATAGACCAGACCATAGACTTGACTATAGACTTGACAATAGACTTGTCTATAGACTAGACTATGGACTTGACTATAGCCTAGGCTATAGAATTGAATATAGCCTAGGCTATAGATTTGACTATAGCCTAGGGTATAGACTAGAGTATAAACTAGACTATAGACTAGACTATAGACTAGACTATAGACGAGACTATAGACTAGACTATAGACGAGACTATAGACTAGACTATAGACTAGACTATAGACTAGACTATAG
>NW_025810393.1:0-1051 GCF_022045245.1 Lucilia cuprina
GTTTTGTTGAGATATCAAACATATCCAACCAAGAAAAAGTTGTATATATTGAACAACCTATAAAAACCATTCCATACCAGAATTTTATTGAAATTAATAACTTCACCATAGGTTCAAACATACCCCACCAAGAAGATAATATAACTAAATTCCTGAGAACGGACCACTTGAACCAAGAAGAAAAAAAGCGTTAATGAAAATATGTAAAGATTTCGATGATATATTCTTCAAAGAATGGACACCCCTTAGTTTCTCTAACCAAATTAAACATAAAATCCAAACAACAGACGATATCCCTATTTTTACAAAATCCTATAGGTACCCTTACGTCCATAAGGAAGAAGTACGGACACAAATAAACAAAATGCTACAACAAGGCATTATAAAACCAAGTTTTTCACCTTGGAGTGCCCCTGTATGGATAGTTCCGAAAAAGAAAGATGCTAGTAATGTACAAAAGTGGAGACTAGTTGTTGACTATAGAAAATTAAACGAGAAGACAATTTGTGACAAGTATCCCATACCCAATATTACAGACATATTAGAAAAATTAGGTAGAAGCATGTATTTCACTACCCTGGATCTCGCCAGTGGCTTCCACCAAATAGAAATGCATCCAGAACATGTTGCAAAAACCGCATTTTCTGTAGATGAAGGTCATTTTGAATTTGTCAGAATGCCCTTTGGCCTTAAAAATGCACCGTCCACTTTTCAAAGAATAATGGACAATGTTTTGAAAGACCTTATAGGTACGGTTTGTCTTGTATATTTGGACGACATAATCGTTTACTCCACGTCATTGCAAGAACATATTTTGAATTTGAGGAAAGTTTTTGAAAGATTAAGGGAATCAAATTTAAAAATTCAGTTAGACAAATCCGAATTTTTACACAAAGAGTGTGCGTTTTTGGGACATATTTCCACAGAGGGAATAAAGCCAAAACCTGAAAAAATTCACGCGATAAAAAATTTTCCTATCCCGAAAACTCAAAAAGAGATAAAATCATTCTTAGGTCTATTAGGTTATTATCGAAAATTTATACAAGACTTC
>NW_025810394.1:0-1098 GCF_022045245.1 Lucilia cuprina
ATTTCATCGTAATTAAGCATCATCAAACAACATCATTATCATACACCGACTACATAATTCTAAATAGAAGTGCAGTAGTGTCGCTGTTACATAAAGAGCACTTCCAATTTATAAATCTAACAGATTTTCCACAAAAATATAATGTAAAAGCAACAAAAACAATGGGACAACTACTTTATAAAATCAAGTTTTTCTTTACTATTTGAAATCCGGAAGCATTTCATTCTGCTGTATACCACCACCATCACATTAATGCCACTTAAATTTTGGACCATAACTTTTCATTATATGTTGTTTGTTGATGTTATTGTACTTTATTTTCAATATCTGTTTTAAACATTCAATTTATGTTTGAAAGTTGAATGGAACGAAAGTATGTACCCTCATGTTACTACATTGTTCCAATGGATTGAAATATTATGTGAAGTGTGTGTTTTACTTGTTGCGTTTTGTATGTATAGTGGGTTTCCTACGTAACTCACGGTTATTAAGGTACATTTTATAAGCTTTAAAAAACAATATTATGTGAGTACGGAAGAAAGTTGTTGCTATAGATGATAGTTAATATGAACAGTGAGGAGAATAGTAAAAAGTACACAACATATTATAAAATTATAATATTTGTCTATCTCTCAATAATTTACCTATATTTATGGACGCTAGTATACATTTTCGAGAAACTATTATTACACAATTAGTTTTCATTATACTCATAAACAAGTGTCTTCAATAGCACTCTCTGACGATGATGCTGTGATAATTATAATGCTATGGTTACACAAAAATACTACCGTATAGCAGTAGCATTAGTTAGTTATTGTAACAGCAGACTATTTCATATTGATACAGGTTACTACCGGATGGAAAAGAAAAAAGTAAAATAATTTGTCCAAAAATACGTTAGATTTATGTTTAAAAAAATAAACAATATTTATTCGTATTATCACAGTTGTTTTGTTTAAAATTTGGCAGCAATTGTAACTTATTTATAAATACGTTTCAATGCCTCGATGTTCAGTTGAGTTCTAGTTCAGTTCTAGTTCAGTTCTAGTTCAGTTCTAGTTCAGTTTTAGTTCAGTTCTAGTTCAGTTCTAGTTC
>NW_025810395.1:0-1812 GCF_022045245.1 Lucilia cuprina
TTCTGTTCTAGTTCTGTTCAAGTTCTGTTCTAGTTCTGTTCTAGTTCTGTTCTAGTTCTGTTCTAGTTCTGTTCTAGTTCTGTTCTAGTTCAGTTCTAGTTCAGTTCTTTTGAAGTGGTGATACATGTTATTCTTTTGGAAATACTTCGTTATATTTTTGCTGAGTACATTGATATGTAAAAGATACTTTTTATTAACAAATTAAATATAGTTCTGTTAATTTAATTAATTTTTAAAAAGTTGTTTTCCATTATATTATTTGCAAATAAAATCCGAATTTAATTTTAATAATTAGTTATTGAACGTTTGCATTTTTATTCACAGAATAATTTAAATATTTCATCAAATTAAAGAAAACACTTTTGTTTAATTAAAAACAACAATAGCATTTAAATATATTTGTAAATATTTCAATACTATTTTTATTAAAAAAATAAATATCATTTAACAATTGTTTACGAGTGGTGGAAAAACTAAAAAAATTTAAAACAAAAAAAAATATTAAACAATAAACAAATGATTTATTTATAAAAAAAGAAAATTATTAAGAGGATTAAATTTTTAAGTGAAATAATTATTTGCAACCTAAAAGTTGGCTCTCATTTTTGTCATGTTGATAAAGCTTTTAAAAGATTAAGTGAATATCCTTAATAACATAAAACAATTAATGTTTTTATCTTCTAAAAAATTATTTATATTTCCAAACAAATATCGTAAGATTTAAAGGACTAAAGGACTTTTTTTAAATAAAACTACGAATCCTTTAAAGGCTCCCTTCCAAACTGTCTTGACATAAAAAAATTGTAATTGAATATTTTATATTTAATTTTTCTTTTTCTTGCTCTAAACTAAATCATTTCCAATTAAATTATTTTTTGCTATTTTCTTCATTTTAAAAGTCATTACAAGAAACCTCTTGGCCTGTAACACTTTGAATGAGAAAAATTCTTTATTTTTTTATTTGCATTTTAAAATTGTACAGAGAATTACATATAGAGAGAAGAATTTAATTGTATTAGTTACTTTTGTCTGACAATGACATTAATTAAATACAATTTCATAAACAATATTCTATTTGTTTATTTTTTTTCTTCTCATTTTTCTATCATTTAGAAATTTGCCATATTTTTCTGTTTCCTTACAGGTCCTTGTTGTTGTTGCTGTTTTCTATTTCTTTTTTCAATACTGTAAAGGATACAGGCAATTAATGTAAAATGCATGAACATAAATAATGTCTTTATAGTACTTTTACCTATACATACATATGGACATACATGCACATCTATACATATGTATGTAAAAGGAAACTTTACAGGAAGAGCAGTCGTCGTCACACATTGTATAAAAATAAGAAGTAAATATGAAAGAAAAAAATTATAATTAAAACACATGACAGTTAATAGCTTGAAAATGGTAAAGAAAACGTGTAATATAAAGAAGATGTTAAAAGATGTATGTAAAGAAAATGATACGAAAAAAATAATATTTGTAGGCCTAAAAATAAGGACTATAAATAAGACTATATGTCAACAATAAAGCAGCTTAAGTAAATGATAAAAATTGTTATCTGATACTTGTGTGTGAAAGGATAAAAAGTTAAAGTAAAAAAATAAATTTTTCTACAAAAAAGTACTTTTTAGAAAAAGTACTACTATGTAAAAGGAGCCATTGTGCCTTTTTAGTTCAGTTCTAGTGATATTCTAATTCTGTTCTAGTTCTGTTCTTGTTCTGTTCTAGTTCTGTTCTAGTTCTGTTCTAGTTCTAGTTCTGTTCTAGTTCTGTTCTAGTTCTGTTCTAGTTCTGTTCTAGTTC
>NW_025810396.1:0-1945 GCF_022045245.1 Lucilia cuprina
GTCTAGTCTATAGTCTAGTCTATAGTCTAGTCTATAGTCTAGTCTATAGTCTAGTCTATAGTCTAGTCTATAGTCTAGTCTATAGTCTAGTCCATAGTCTAGTCTAAAATGTAGTCTATAGTCTAGTCTATACTTTAGTCTATAGTCTGACCTATATTCTAATGTGTAGTCCAGTCTATAGTCCAGTTTATTGCTTTATCTATAGTCTAGTTTATAATGTTGTCAAATTTTATTTTACAAACCAATATAATAAGTGTAGGGTACTCAACCCCATCATTGAGTAGGTATAACCTATGTGAGACATCTAGATACTTAGCATTTATGTGTATGTACTTGTTAACTGTCAAATGAACGCACACCGGAGATACTGTTTTTAAAACATGATTTCTTCTTTTTTGTATTTGTCTTGAAGCCAGACAATTTAGAAAGAAAAAAAAAGAAACACAGTATTATTTGCAAGAAAAAAATTTACATGATTAACCTTTTTGTGTAAAAATAAAAAAACGTTTTATTTTTTCTTTATTCGAAAAAAATGGGGAAAAAGTGTAAACTCAGTAATACAGTATATTGTAAGCAACCTAGACTATAAGACACTTGAGAATCAGCAACAACAACAATAGCAAGAGAAATAACAACTTCACCTTTAAAATGCTTCAAATCACACCATCAAGAATGAGGGGAACCTAAAAGTCACTTACTTCAAACTTACACGTACATACATACACTTTAGTTGTATGTATGAAAAAGTGTTCGAAATGAACTTTGTTACCCTTGAATGCAGGTTGTACATTCGTTAATAATACACAAACAACATGATGAAGAAAAAAACAAATGATACATATAGGCAGTCAGTCAGTCACTATGACATACAGACAGTCAAACAACTTACTGAGTAACGCATTCATTCATGCCTTTATTTAGTCACAAATACAATATGATTTTATTCATCTAGAAAAATTATTATATTCAAGAGATGCAAGGTGAAATTATGCTTTTTTTGTTGGTCTGGCAGGATTCTTAATAAAAAAATCAACAACAAAAAGAATTACTAAGAATAACAAAAACAAGAAGAACGACAGTAACATTTTCCTTTTGCTGTCGCTGTTACAGTAGCAGGAAATTACCCTTTATTATTAAAAGAATGTATGAAATATAAATGAATGAATGAATTTGTAAAGAAAAAAGTATCTCGTAACTTGAATAGTAAAATCATTTGTATGTTGAAAAAAAAACACACTTTATATATAAAGGATATTTAACATATTTAACACAAGAGTGCGTAATGTAATTTTATCTTTATTTCGCATATATTTTATTTATATTCAATTGTCTATGAGCGGTAAGAGGTATTATTGCTGCCAAGTATATTAAATGGAGTGATAAACACGCATGAGTAGAGCATCAAAAGGCGTTAATTTATAAGAAGTTTAAAGAAAAGAAATTTTTAAAACAACATTAAAATTTCCGAATATATTTAAGTCTTAAATCTAGTCCAATGACTAGTTTGAAGTTTAGATTTATGTTTGGTCAAAGTCAACAATCTAGTCTACTGATTACACTATTGAATATATATATATATGTATATATTCTAGACTACAGTATAGTTTATAGTCTAGTCTGAAGTCTAGCATAAACATAATCTACTGTAAAAACTATTCTAAAATCTAGCCTATAATCTAGTCGATAATCTAGTTTATAGTATAGTTTATAGTCTAGTTTGAAGTCAAGTCTAAATTCTAGTGTATAGTCTAGTCTGTAGTATAGTAAAGGCCTATAGTCTTGCTTATAGTCTAATCCATAGTCAAGTGTAAAGCCTGGTCTATAGCCTTGCTTTTTGGTCTAGTCTATTGTATAGTCTAGTCTATAGTCTAGTCTATAGTCTAGTCTATAGTCTAGTCTATAGTCTAGTCTATAGTCTAGTCTATAGTCTAGTCTATAGTCTAGT
>NW_025810397.1:0-1627 GCF_022045245.1 Lucilia cuprina
CAGAACTAGAACAGAACTAGAACAGAACTAGAACAGAACTAGAACAGAACTAGAACAGAACTAGAACAGAACTAGAACAGAACTAGAACAGAACTAGAACAGAACTCAGAACTAGAACAGAACTAGAACAGAACTCAGAACTAGAACAGAACTAGAACAGAATTAGAACAGAACTAAAACAGAACTAGAACTGAACTAGAACTGAACTAGAACAGAACTAGAACATAACTAGAACAGAGCTAGAACAGAACTGGAACAAAAATAGAACTAGAACTAGAACAGAATTAGAACTGAACTTAACAAAACTAGAACAGAAATGCTTTAATTTGTATCGTTATCTCCTAAAAGTATGCTTTAAATTACATATCTCAATATTTTCCAATTTATTTATTTACTTAGCCTTTTTCTCTCTCTCTCTCTCTCTCTTGCTTTTATCAATATTAATTATCTGTTGCCATTCTTAAATGTGTTTTTTACTGGTTATTTTTAGCTTTACTGTCCTGTTTTAAACTCATAATTTATATTACTTTTTATCTAGTGATTTATAGGCAAGATAGTTTGCCGAACCACCAAATTTAAAAGACTTCAAAAAAAATGCCAGTTATATATGGATTTCAAGCCATTCAGGCACAGAAACATAAACAGGAAAAAACAAATTTATGATTTTGTTTGGCAACAAATTTAAATACAGAAATGTATGTACATTTTACAGAAAAAAAAAATCCGTTCATTATATTTTCCATTTTGTTCCTAAATGTAGGCAACAATTTGATTGCATGAAAAAAAACAGCATTAAGCAGGCAGCTTTAAAAACATAAAAGGCAGCAGAAATATAAATGAAAGTACGAATTTATGCCAAATAAATGGTTGGTTGAACAATATGCTACATGTTTAATAAAGAAGCCAACATTCACATAATTGTAAAAACGAACAACAATGAAATAAAAAAGAACTTTAAAAACTATAAATGCATTTTTGTATGCCATAAAGTATGCTGTGTTTTTCGTTGTTAGCAAGTACATTTGTAAAACCACAAAATGCTATAAGTATGCAACAGTTGTTTTGAATAACTAAAGCATGGTATGGTGACCATATAAAATAATGTGCAAGAGTTAAATAAAAAACTGGCCATCATAAATTAGTAAAAAAAATTGCTTGAAGGCTACAAACAATGTGTTTGTAAAACGGCACATAGAAAAAAATATAATGTTTTAATTAACGCCCAAAACTAGGCCACAAAAAGGTTTTTTGTTAAAAATAAAATGAAATATAATTGGGAGGAAAATTTTAATGAAAATTTTAAATTAATAATGATTGAAATTATTTTAACATGTTTTTATGCGTGACTGAATAATATTTAATTTTATCTTAGTTTCAGACATGTTCTCCTAGTTATCAGAAAATTTATTATTTACTCCAAAATTTATGCAATACTTTTGTATGTGCCCCTTTTTATAATAACAGAAAAGGGATTTAAGAAAATCGGCGTAAGATTGAAAGTCTTGTTCTAGCTCTTTTCCAGTTCTGTTCCAGTTCTTTTCTAGTTCTGTTCTAGTTCTGTTCTAGTTCTGTTCTAGTTCTGTTCTAGTTCTGTTCTAGTTCTGTTCTAGTTCTGTTCTAGTTCTGT
>NW_025810398.1:0-2261 GCF_022045245.1 Lucilia cuprina
TTCTGTTCTAGTTCTGTTCTAGTTCTGTTCTAGTTCTTTTCTAGTTCTGTTCTAGTTCTGTTCTAGTTCTGTTCTAGTTCTGTTCTAGTACTGTTCTAGTTCTGTTCTTGTTCTGTTCTAGTTCTATTCTGGTTCTGTTCTAGTTATGTTCAAGTTCTGTTCGAGCTCTCTTCTAGTTCTGTTTTAGTTCTGTTCTAGTTTTGTTTTAGTTCTGTTCTAGTTCTGTTCTAGTTTTTTTCTAGTTCTATTTCTTCTTAAGTTTAAGCTGTGATTGAATTGAAGATATTTAGGTCCTTATCCCCTTTACCCAATAGTTGTATAATTCGAAAATGTTGCTTACTCTATTACCAGATTTTTTATTCAAGTTTTTTCTTTTTTCAAACTAAATTTTTGTTTTATTCAAAAAAAATTTAAACTCCATTTCACTGTTTTTGATGTAAATGTTTTAGCCTTTTATATATATGTATGCGTTGCCGTAGTGCTTTTGTTGTGTGGCCTCAAAGTTTATAATGAATTTTGCCTTAAAACCCTTCAACTATGCATTTGTTTTCTACTTTTTTTCTTTCTTTCTAAACAGAATAAAAACTGCAAAATATATGTATATCAAATTTTATTGTGCCAAAGTGTAAACTGGGCAAAGTAAATGTTTCTTTCTTTTTGGTTTAGTTATATATTTAAAGACTAAATTAATTTATGTATTGAAAATTTTTGTTTTTCCCTGAATAAAACAACAAACTTGGTCATTATTTTAGAAGATTTTTGTGGTGTTAGTGAAATGTGAATTGAGGATAAAACAAAGTTAAATTCTATCAGAACTTGGTTTGTCAGCTCAGAATTTTAAGACAAAGCTCCTTAGTTCAGCTTATACTCCCAAAAGTATGCACTTTTTCTTCTCATATACCTTGCCTTTATATTAATCTACTTTTTAGAAAAACTCTAAACGTATCTGCTTTTAAAAAATTAAAAATAATAAACTTACTCAATTATTAATTTAGCTTTCCTAAAACTATACTATACTTTTTAGTAAAACTTTTATTCTTTAAATTGTTATTAAATAATTTCTCAAATTTATCATGCTGAGATTTTTTTTTATAAAAAAAACATTCTTTAAAACAAAAATATATATTTCAAAAAAATTATTTCACCTCAAAGCCTTTAAATACATTTTAAATAATTTATACAGCCTTAAAATATACAAAAACATATTACAACATTTTTACATTTACCCAGCAATAAAGAAAATAATATTAAAAAAAAAAACAAAAAAGTTAAATATATTTTCCGAAAACATTTACCCAACATATAGGTAAGCTGCCTACAGGTATGCCATAATTTTTATTTAATAGGTTTATTTTTCTTCTTTTTTCTCATGCAAGCAATAAACTATATGTTTTTACTTTTATATTTCTTTCCTAATTTTTACACATTTTCTTAAGTTTAAATCAAAACTATTCTTTTTAATATACGCAACACTCTTCCCAATATCTGGAATCCCTTTTAAATATGCAATATTCTTATAACACATTATAAATAAATTTGTAGATGTTAGCATATCTTTAAGGCAATTGTATATATGATTTAATATGAATTTATTTATAAACAAATTTCCTGCTTTTTTATATTTGTATAGGAATTTTCATGCACATATTTTGTATGTTCTTGAATAGATTTCCTGTGCAAAGTACACATGTAGAAGAAATTGGAAGAAATCAGAGTGGAACTAAAGAAACCCAGTGAAAAGTTTATATAAGAAACTAGTTCTCTTCTAGAGCAAAACTGGAACAGAACTAGAGCAAAAACTTGAACAGAACTAGAACAGAACTAGAACAGAACTAGAACAGAACTAGAACAGAACTAGAACAGAACTAGAACAGAACTAGAACAGAACTAGAACAGAACTAGAACAGAACTAGAACAGAACTAGAACAGAACTAGAACAGAACTAGAACAGAACTAGAACTGAACTAGAACTAGAACTGAACTAGAACTGAACTAGAAATGAACTATAACAGAACTAGAACAGAACTAGAACAGAACTAGAACAGAATTAGAACCGAACTAGAACAGAACTAGTATAGAACTAGAACAGAACTAAACCAGAAGTAGAACAGAAGTAGAACAGAACTAGAACAGAACTAGAACAGAACTAGAATAGAACTAGAACAGAACTAGAACAGAGCTAGAACAGAATTAGAACAGAACTAGAACAGAACTAGAACAGAACTAGAACAGAACTAGAACAGAACTAGAACAGAACTAGA
>NW_025810399.1:0-1492 GCF_022045245.1 Lucilia cuprina
TGTTCTAGTTCTGTTCTAGTTCTGTTCTAGTTCTGTTCTAGTTCTGTTCTAGTTCTGTTCTAGTTCTGTTCTAGTTCTGTTCTAGTTCTGTTCTAGTTCTGTTTACGTCAAATTCTACATTAGCTCCTATTCTATTTTAATATAATTAATTTCTTCCTTAAAGGAAAATCATTGTTTACGTATTAAAATTCTGGGTGATTGTTATTACTGTGTATCTGGACTGCCAATCTCTAGGCCACAGCACGCCTCAAATTGTGTCAATATGGGTTTACAAATGATTGATGCTATCAAGTAAGTGAAATTTATACTTAAGTCTTGCAAAATGCTAAAATACATGTGTTTTGGATAAAGGATATTGATGTGTGCGATAGTAAATTTATATTCGAAATGTGTTTGTGTGTGCATGTTCCTTAAAGTATACATTATTTAAAATAATGTAAACACAATATGTATGTTTGTACATTTTACCAGGATTTACACAAACATAAACATTTATATAGACAAGATACTGTTACGACTGACAATGATTGAAATTAAAGACGTTTGATTAAAGCCATTACAATGACAACATGCTAAACAGCAACTGCAATAACAACAATATAGTGTCAACAGGACACTTGTTAAATCTTGTTTACAGGTGTTAGTGTGTATCAACACAAAATAAACAAATCTTAAGTCGCAAAAGGACGATAGTAAGACAAAGATTTAATTTGACTCTTTATAGTGTTTTGTCTTAATAAAAGTTGTCTTTTAAGGAAATGATGGCATTTTGTTACTAATTAAAGTGTCAATTAACTAAGAGGCTTTTATTTAGACTTTACACTGTGTTTTCTAATTGTCTTATGGTTAAGACCTTTAAACTTTACAACCACACTTCCTTAATTATGAAACTAAGCAAATATTGTGTTCGCTTTGGAAAGCTTGACATTAAAGGGATAATGAAAAGTTTAAGGATATTGTGTGTTTTAAATGGGATTTAAAAATTGTATCAATAGCTGAGTTTTGTCTTTAGCTTTTACCTTTTTATTACAAAATACTGTTGAGATTCGGTGTGGCAACAGAGCTAAAAGTATATCATTATGTTGGGGATTAGGGTTTAAAGGATATTGGAGAAAAGAGTTTATTTAAAGTACCCATAAAAATAAAAAAGGGTTTAAGATAAATACCTAGTAAGTAACAAAGAAAGGAAAATTTCAAAGAAATTTTAATCTAGTTCAGTTCTAGTTTTGTTCTGAATCTGTTCTAGTTTGTTCTAGTTCTGTTTTAGTTCAGTTCTAGTTCGGCTCTAGTTATGTTCTAGTTATGTCCTATTTCTGTTTTATTTCTGTTCTAGTTCTATTCTAGTTCTGTTCAAATTCTGTTCTAGTTCTGTTCAAATTCTGTACTAGTTCTGTTCCAGTTCTGTTGTAGTTCTGTTCTAGTTCTGTTCTAGTTCTGTTCTAGTTCTGTTCTAGTTCTGTTCTAGTTCTGTTCTAGTTCTGTTCTAGTTCTG
>NW_025810400.1:0-1308 GCF_022045245.1 Lucilia cuprina
TCTGTTCTAGTTCTGTTCTAGTTCTGTTCTAGTTCAGTTCTAGTTCTGTTCTAGTTCTGTTCTAGTTCTGTTCTAGTTCAGTTCTAGTTCTGTTCTAGTTCTGTTCTATTCTAGTTTTAAAGATTTACCAATTTTTAATCTTTAAACCTTTCTTCATTGTTCTCATGGTCACCATCATGATTATCGTCATCACCATTGCTGTTGTATGCGTGTGCGAGTGTGTACGTTTCTTTTTTCAATATGAATTATTAATATTTATTTTAACAATAAAATATCGGAAAAAATCCCGACAACACAACGCAAAACACAAAAGGTAACCAACCAACCAGCCAGCAGCTAACTAAAACTTTTAAAATGTATAGTCGACTTCCAGGCGTAAAAATCAAATTAAATTTAACTGGCAAACAAGTAAATGGTGACGATGATGATGACAATGATGAAAACAATGACGTTAGTAGCCAACATTTATTATTTTAAACAGTTTTTAAACTTTAATGAAATTAGTTCGAACGAAGGAAACAAAAATATACGAAATGACAAAAAATAGACTGCGGTGATAGCTCCTAAAAGCATGCTTTAGTTTAGGTTCTTGTGAAGGTAAAGGAAAAAGTACTATAAAATATTTTTATATATTCACCATGAAGTTGTCAGTTTTAATTTAATATTTTCATTTATTTTGTTGTTTCTACTTCTAGTGTTCAACAAAAATTTATGACAGTGATGATAATGTGTACAAGATGATTTTAATGGCAGGTTAATAAAATTAGAACTAAAACAATGCAGGACATTTTAATAGAAAGGAAAAGTGTAGTTGAAACAATAAAAGTATTTGTTTTCAATAATATCTTAGAAAAAAAATATATAATAGTATATTAGTCCAGTCTATTGTCTAGTCAATAAAGTCTAGTTTATAATATAGTCAAGTCTATAGCCTAGTCTATAGTCTAGTCTACAGTCTAGTCTACAGTCTAGATTGCAGTTTAATCTATAGTCTAGTCTGTAGTCTAGTCTACAGTCTAGACTATAGTCTAGTCTATAGTCTCTAAAGTCTAGTCTATAAAGTCTAGTTTATAGTTAAGTCTATGGTGTAGTCTTTAGTCTAGTTTATAGTCTAGTTTATAGTCTAGTCCATAGTCTAGTCTATGGTGTAGTCTTTAGTCTAGTTTATAGTCTAGTCCATAGTCTAGTCTATAGTCTGGAATATAGTCTAGTCTATAGTCTAGTCCATAGTCTAGTCTATAGTCTAGTCTATAGTCTAGTCTATAGTCTAGTCTATAGTCTAGTCTATAGTCTAGTCTATAGTCTAGT
>NW_025810401.1:0-1931 GCF_022045245.1 Lucilia cuprina
TCTATCTATCTATCTATCTATCTATCTATCTATCTATCTATCTATCTATCTATCTATCTATCTTTCTATCTTTCTATCTATCTATCTATCTATCTAATTTTCATTTTAATAAATCTCTGCTTACTGTACGATTGCATTCCTTCAAATACCCTCTACTCATCAAACAATGTCCTTTTTATAGAAAAGACGACAACGCTACCGCATTATTATGATTATGATGGTTACTATATCATATGTCTACATACTTACTTACATATGTGTAACGCAATTTTTTGCTCTTTTTGTTCAGAATTTTTTTTATCTATTTTCTTTTCTTAATATTTCCCTTTCCCTGTTCTTGTTGTATATATGTATGTCTGTATCCTGTGTATGAATGTTTGTATTTTTCTTTAACTTTATACACTCTATAATATTGAATTCATTTCCGTTACTTGCTCAGTACTTTTTTCTTCTTTTGCTTTGTATGGCCGTTTCCTTTCCTTTGGGACTAGATACACGACGTATGTAGAATTGAAAGCGGAAAGTGAGTTTTTAGTAAATCGTCTTTATCATTTTAATACGATATTTTTTTCTTCTATTTGTGTATGAAAGTTTCTACAATGTTGCTGTTACGTTAACATTGAAAAAAAAAAAACTGAAGAGAAATATTTTATATTTTTTTTAATTTATTTGAATAAATTTTAAAGTTAATTTTAAAGAAATTTACATTTTAAACTCATCTTTCAAAAAATTAAAATTTCATGGAAAATTTTATTAATTTTAATTTAAAAAAAAACTTTTTCTATTTATTTTTGGAAAATTTTGATAAATTTTAATTTTTTAAAAAATTTTAATTTTAATAACAATTTTTTCTTTAAATTTTCCTCTTATAGCTAATTTACGAAAAATGTTTCTTTTGATAAATATTTTTTTCTAAAAATTTTCTTTTTGATAAATTTAAAATCATATTGACTAGAAAATATAACCAACTTTAAATAATTGAAATTTTTTCCAATTATTCCCCAGTCCTCGTATGCTAGCATTATAAAGATGTTTTAAGTAATATGAGTTTGTCTGTCATTCATTGTATCTTCTATGTTTATGTAAGATTATTGTTCATTTTTTTACTGGTAAAACCCACACACACTCACTTACATATCTTTTTACATTCAAAAGTCTGGCCCAGCAATGTTGCATGAAAGCAATATACATATTATCAAAATAACAAAATTTTGTTGTTTTATTATTAAACTGAACACTTATTAATTACCAAGTAAAATTTAGAGGAGTAAATTTCCACTTTAGTATCAATTAGCAATCTAGTAAAAATTTATTTTAAAACATTCTTATTTGTCACTGTTCCCAGCGAATATTCTAAATTATAAGAGAACTGCTGGGCAACCTTTATAAATGCTTATTGTGTTGGTGTAGTTTTAATACATGTTGGCATATGTTTTGACTTATGATTGATGTTTTTTTCTTATTTTTATACAAAAAGCCCTTCTCTTCCCTGTTCCTATTATATTATTTTATTTTCCTTGTACTTTTTTCTAGTTTCTTTTTTCCTGTCTATTATTTTTTCTACTATTCTTTACAACATGTGTTTTGTGCTTTTCTTTTGTAAGCTTAAACAAATTCTGCAACCGCTGTTATTTATGTCTGTTTTAAAAGAAATCTTGAAATAATATAAAGACATGTGCAAATTTTTATTTAAAAAAAATCCGTTTTAGACTTAATGTAGGCTGGAAATTGCGTTTGTGATTTTTCAAAATAACAAATGGAACAATCTCAGTAGCAAACACAGTAATCTATTGGATAGGTGCAAAGGAATTTATTTGGTTTAAAGAACTGAACTAGAAGTGAACTAGAACTGAACTAGAACTGAACTAGAACTAAACTAGAACTGAACTAGAACTGAACTAGAACTGAACTAGAACTGAACTAGAACTGAA
>NW_025810402.1:0-1643 GCF_022045245.1 Lucilia cuprina
CTAGTTCTGTTCTAGTTCTGTTCTAGTTCTGTTCTAGTTCTGTTCTAGTTCTGCTCCAGTTCTGTTCTAGTTCTGTTCTAGTTCTGTTCTAGTTCTGTTCTAGTTCTGGTTCTGTTCTATTTCTGTTGTAGTTCTGTTCTAGTTTTGTTCTGGTTCTGTTTAGGTCAATCAGCTCTAAAATCTCAAAAAAGTTCTCAGGTATGTTTTACACAATTTTCTTCCAAAAAAGAATATGTTAAAATTAAATTACATTTTGTTTACTTCCTTTCTTCCTTCCTCCCTTAATTCGTACGACTAACAAAAGTTAAATAAATTTTCTTAAAAGCTTCCATGAACCGCAAAAAGAAAGAACAAAAACAAATAGGAAACAACTCAATTATGTTTGTCTAAAACTTTAAGTAGTGTTGCAACAACTGAATTTATTGGAGTAGTAGAAAAATAAAGAAACTATAGATTTTATAGAGGCTACTCACAGATTTGAAGTGGAACTGTTCCGTATTTTTCTTAACGTAATGTATTTTTTCGGTACCATTTTTATAAAACTTTAAATCGAGAATATAACTAGGGCATTTCTTAAACTCTTATGACTCCTAAAAAATTTTGCATAATTCTTTGCATAAGTAAACATATTTTTTCTACATATTTGCAATCTAAATTGGCTTTGTTTAGTAAGTTTATAGAACCAAATATTGTTTGTTTAATAAAATTTACATTTTTCTTGCTTAACTACTTCATGTAGTTGTAGTAGAAAAGAACATTTATGCATTCATACATACAACATGTGGCAAGTAGTAATAAGATTATTTATTATTACTCGTATATTGCCTTTCTTTTATAGTCCATATAATAGTATTTAGTACAAATTGTTTTACATATTGTTTATGACAATTTTATTATTCCATAAGAAAATCTATTTAAGACTCTTTTTCAGTTCATCTTTTCGAAAAAATCATTTATTCATGCATAAATTTTATAGTAAAGAAATTATTTATTTAAATAAATATTATTACGGGAGTAACAGAAGCGAGAGTGAGAGGGCCAAAATTAAAAAAAAAATAATTTATTTAGTAATTTTTAGTTGTTGTGTAAATTTGCTGAAATTACAAATAAAAATTGAGCAATAATGTAAATGAATAAATAAATAAATTTACAGATTGAATAAATTTTAAAGACCTACATGGTCTAAGAAAAACAAACAAATTAGTTTATGAAATTTGTTATAGGTTTGAATATAGAGAAATTGTTTAAAAACTTGTTGCAATTTAAGCCAACGTTCGAGTATATTTTAAATTTTATTTACAAATTGTAATATAAGGAAAAAATACATTCAATAAATTAGAAAAATATTTAATATATTTTGCCTAAATTGCAATTTTATATGCAATTATGTTACATGTTTACTTACAAATATATTAACACAAACACCAGTAAGTATGCTATAGTTAACTTACCAAAGGCTTGCTAAGTAGCAGAAAAATGAAATCATGGCTGAAATGAATGCACACTTCAATGATTTAAAACTAGCACAAAACTATAACAGAGCTAGAACAGAACTAGAACAGAACTAGAACAGAAATAGAACAGAACTAGAACAGAACTAGAACAGAACTAGAACAGAACTAGAACAGAACTAGAACAGAACT
>NW_025810403.1:0-1678 GCF_022045245.1 Lucilia cuprina
TTTTTTGCTTAGATATATAAGTTGAATATTATTTACAAGAGACAGGTTAAAAAGGAATAGGACAGGTTTGACATCGTTTACGACAAACCGTTCATAAAGAGGGATGGGTGATTGCTGGAGGAACTGGAAGATTCTTAGGGCATAATTTTAAACTCGGAGAAATTAAAAAAAAAACGTTAATCAAGAAAATACTTTACTAAAATGAATATGTGGATTAAAAATATCATATTGTAGCAGTCCATACTTATTTTATTATATACTAGCTAAATGTACCCGGCGTTGCTCGGGTTTTCTTCGATTCTTACAGATATTATATAGCTCTTGTTAGTTATGAGGGTAAAAATTAAAATGGTCATAAATTATTACTAATGTTGATTAGAGTGTTTTTAATGACCTTTTGTTTTTGAAGTTCGAAATTTCGATTTGGTCATCATTATTTCCAAAAAAAAAAACATTGTGTAAGCTAATATTAAGTTTAAGAAAAAAATAATAGTGCAAAAATGGTAGTTATACAGTTGATAAATCTAACTGGATTTTTTGAATAAAAAAAGGTGGATTTATCTAATATATGTATGTTTGTAGGGCAATATCCCTAATTCATAAAACAAAACCATAATAATTTGTTGTAAAATAAATTTGATTTATTTTTCTTTTTGCCGAAGGATGTCAAATATTTTTAAAGTGTGTAGAAATAGTAAATTAGATAAAAGTTATTTAACTAAAATATCGTACACTTGCAATAGCATACACGTGCAAAAAAACAATTTTTCCAATTTTATGGAACAACTTTAGTATTAATTAAATTTTATTAATTATTTATTAAAACTTTCTAGCTATACCCATTGTGCTTCGCTAACCTCATCGTAATGGAATAAAATAAATATCATTATTGTAAATGTATATATATCTGCAATATCAAAAATTCCCCTTTTAGAGAACTCTTTAAGTTTGATTTTATGATTCTAGTCTCAATATTACAGAAAATTAGAAAAAAACAGTTGAAGAACGAAAAAGTACCAGACAGTGCCTCTTTATATATTTTCATTAAATCAGGATGACGCATGTTTAATTTTCAACCAGAAACCAAAAAAATCGCATAAAGATTTTTATACAATCAGGAAGCTACATGTCCAATTAAATGTTTTTAGATTCAATATTATAGAAAATTCGAAAAGTATTAGTAAAAGAACAAAAAAGTACCAGAGTATGCTTTTTCAATTTTCGTTCAATTGGGATACTGCGTGTTTAATTTTATGTTTGTATATTCAATATTTTAGAAAGCTCTAAAAGTACCAGTACCAGTGAAGTACGAAAAAGTACCAAAGGACCTATTTTATTTAATTTCATGTTCCTAAGTTCAATATTATAGAAAATTCAAAAATATTCCAGTTTAAATTTTCATTCACTCAAGTCCCTGATTGCTTTTATAGATTCTAATTAACTCCGGACTCCACATGCTTAATTTCATGTTTCTAGGATCAATATTATAAAAAACACAAAAAGTACCTTTTAAAGAACGAAAATGTACCAAAAAGTGCCCTTTTATAGGTTCTCATTTAAAAATAGGCTATAAACGCTTAATTTCATGTTTCTAGGTTCAATATTATTGAAAATTCAAAATGCACCTTTTAAAGAACGGAAAAGTACCAAAAAGTCCCCTTTTATAGGTCCTCACTTA
>NW_025810404.1:0-3970 GCF_022045245.1 Lucilia cuprina
AGTCTAGTCTATAGTCTAGTCTATAGTCTAGTCTATAGTCTAGTCTATAGTCTAGTCTATAGTCTAGTCTATAGTCTAGTCTATAGTCTAGTCTGTATTCTAGTCTATGGTCTAGTCTATAGTATAGTCTATAGTCTAGTCTATAGTCTAGTCTATTGTCTAGTCTATTGTCTAGTCTATAGTCTAGTCTATTGTCTAGTCTATAGTATAATCTATAGTCTAGTCTGTAGTCTAGTCTGTAGTATATTCCATAGTTTATATTTCATTATTTTCCAACTAACTTTTTTGTCTTCAAAAGTTAATTTTAGACAGATTGTTGAAAAATCAACTCATTTATCTGAATCATATTTCTATATTCAACATTTCTTCTTTGTAGTTTTGTCCGGTGGCAAATACATTCAAATTTATAAATCTTATTACTGAAAGTGTGTTAATTAAATGAAAAGCCTGTAAAACTAATACAACAACAGTAAAACAGACTTTTATAGCTGCTAACAAAAATGTATAAATCAACAGTAATAAAGCTAACCAAAATTACAAAGAAAACAAAAAAAAAAAACTCTGACCCTTCACCATCCGTATCCGTTACATGTAAGAGAAATGAAAATAAAATACATAAATGTTTTTATGACCTTTTTATGCCACCAGACATACATATACAAATAAACATTAATCTACTTAGTTTTCTGTATATAAACCTCTCCAGTACTAATACAAATACAATCACTTACTGTTAACCTTTCACTGGTGACAATAGCAGCAACAGTAAAAAGCTTTACTTACTAACAGTAAAAGTATTTGTAATAGTAACTGTTGTTGTTGGTATTGTTGTTCCTAGTCAACTCAAACGGAAACGTAAATCAAAAAGAATGAAGTGTCATTTAATTTGTTGACATTAAATGAACTTCCTTTTTTTGGTTTAGTTGATGATGGAATCAAATGTTCTAAAAGAACCAAAGAAAAAACAGTTTAAATAACTAAAGATTACTTAGCGATAATGTTCTAACAAAGAGTAAATAATAAATATATTTTCTCAGTTTCTTTAGCTGGTGTCAGTTAAGATGAAAGTGAAGGATTTTGTATTGAGACAAATATATTAGATAAAATATATACAATGAAATGATTAGTATTAGTTTAGTAGAAGAAATATAGTTTAGTTGTTGATTAGGATTTTAATGCCGCTGGTAAATGTACGACAAGTAATTGTTGTAAATTGAAAGTGACCAATTACGATGGAGTTTTTTCTTGAAGTAATATTTTTATTTGTAAAAATATCATTAGCATTGAGGAAAAGAAAATGCTAATAAACTAGTGATTCATATTTGTTTCACATAATTAATTTTTGATTATCCCCTTTTTCCAGAGCTCGCGGTTACCCCGAACCTATTGTTACATGGCGTCGTGAGGATGGCAATGAAATTGTTTTAAAAGACAGTGTGGGCACCAAAACTATGGGTAAGTAATTAAATAAAATAAAAACAATTAGTTTTATAATTTAAGCCCCAAAAAAAAACTTTAACAACTTTTAAATACATATTTTATGTTTGCTCTTTTAATCTTTTATCCAGTATCCTCTTATCGTGGCGAGGTTTTAAAACTAACAAAAATTTCTCGCAATGAAATGGGTTCATATCTCTGCATAGCATCAAATGGTGTACCACCATCGGTTTCAAAAAGGATATCCTTAAGTATACATTGTAAGTACCAAATGCTTGTTCGTTTTATTCTAAACTTATATAGAAAAAATTCATATACATTTTATTATAAGCCAGTAAAAACCACATTTAAGATACATGAACTAAAAAGTAGAAAATAAAAAAAATGCACACAACTTGAGGTTAAAAATTGTTATAAAAAAGTTAAATATAGCTCATTAATTACCCCTAGTTGTAGAGACAATGACAAGTAAGAGCTAAATGTAAAAAAAAAATATTATGATGGTTAGTTACCTTTACAGGAGCAGCAGTAGGGCAACTATTTCTTTTGGATTGTCTTATTTACCTTTTGGTAAATTATTTTTTGTCGCATATTTCTTACCAAGAATTTCCCTTAATTTGCTTGCATTTCTTTAATGTTTATCTAAGTTAGTGCAAAAACATTAGACAAGACATTATTTTCTAGTTAATTTTAAAGTAAGTAAACAAAAAAGTTTTTAGGAAATTTTACAAATAAATTTAAAAAAATTTTCTCTTAAGATATATAAATATTTGAAAATTTTAATTTAAAATGTCTTATAAAAAAAAAATATACAAAATTTTTTCTTTTAAAAATAAGAATTTTTTGAAAAATATTATAATAAAACTTTTTTAAATAAAAAAATAAAATATTCGAAATTTCTATATAAAAGAACATTTTTCTAAAATATTTTATAGAAAAGACACATTTTACAAAAATCTACTATAAAAAGTATAATTTTACAAAAATGTTCTATTAAAAAGGAAATTTTTCTAAAACTCATTTATCTATCTGTATCTATTATCTATCAAAGAGAAATATTCTATAGAAAAGTAAATTTTTTTAAAACTGTCTTCAGAAAAGAAGAATTTTCGAACATTTTCTATTGAAAAGAGAAAGATTTATACGAATTTACTGCAAAAAATATAAACTTTCCACGAATTTACTAATGAAAATGGAAATTTCCCATTAATTTTGTATAGAAAAAAGACTTTTTTGCAACGTTTTTATATAAGACAGTAATTTTCCAAAAATTTTTTATAAAAAAAATTTTTCCCAAAAAATGTTCGGTAGATAAAAATTTTTCGAAATTTTTTTAGAAAAGAGAAATTTTCAGAAAATGTTCATTATGGTTTGTTTCTATAGAAAAAATTTATTTTCCCAAAATTTTTTATAGTAAAAATAAATTATCCGAAATTTTTATATAGAATAGAGAAATTTTTCCATAGAAAACAAAAAACTTCTAAAAAACTTTCTATAGAAAAGAATGTTCTTAAGAATGAGAAATTATCTATAAAAAAAAAGAATTTTTTTAAATGGAGATTTTCAAAAATTTTCTGTAGAAAATTAACTTTTCCAAAAAATCTATAGAAACGGGGAAATTCCCATAAAAAACTTTCCGAAAATTTCTAAAATTTTTCTATAGAAAAGTAAAAATTTCCGAACACTTTCTAAAAAAAAAACTTTTTAACATTTTCTATAGATAATAGGAATATTGCTAAGATTTTCTTTGAAAATACGAATTTACTATTGGAAATTTCTACAGAAAAAAAAACTTTCTTTGTATAGAAAATACGAATTTACTATTGGAAATTTCTACAGTAAAAAAAACTTTTCCCAAAGGAAAAAAAATTTTGAAAGTTTTAAATCAGAAATAAAAATTTTCCAAAAATTTTAAATCGAAAATAAATAAATCTATAGAAAAAAAAATTGCCATAGCAAAAAACTCTCCGAAACTTTACTTCAAAATTTTCTGAAATTTTTTTATAGAAAAGTAAAATTTTCCAAACACTTTCTATAGAAAAGAGAAAATTTTTAAACATTTTCTATAGATATGAGGAACTTTGCTGAGATTTTCTATGCGTAGAAAATACGAAAATAGAAAAGTTCTATAGAAATGAAAACATTTCCCACAATTTTTATAAAAAAAATTCCAAAAATTTTAAATCAAAAAGATAAATTTTTCGAAAATTTTCTATACTTAGAAAAGAAAAAATTCACTAAAATTTTCAAAATTTTTTATAGAAACCAAAAATTTTTCTGAAATTTTTCTATAGAAAAGAGAAATTTTCAGAGAAATTTTCATAGCAACATTTTAAACAAAAAAATTTTCGAAATTTTTTATAGAAACCAAAAATGTTTTGGAAATTCTTTATTTGAAAAGTGTTTTTTTCGTAATTATAAGAAAAGTTTTAAAGAAATTCTGGAAAATTTTTTGTTTTGAAAATTTCTCATTCATTTTCATAGAAAACTTTGGAAAATTTCTAATTTTTAATGATGGATTTCGAATTTTTTT
>NW_025810405.1:0-1147 GCF_022045245.1 Lucilia cuprina
AAGGCTCCGATATGGTTGCAAATATCTTTTATAGTTTTCATGTTATAGCAGTCGTTTATATATCTTTTTATTGCATTATAGCTGCCATTTGTTTTGGTATATAATTTGCTGCATAATATATTTTTAGAAAATTGCTAATTGAATAGATCGGCAGAATTATTTTCACAGCATTAAAAACGCGGTATTTTAAGGTTCCGATATGGCTGCAAATAACATTGACAGTTTTCACGCTATGACAGTGATTTAGGCATCATTTTAAAGCATTATGATTGCACTTTAATATGGTATATCGTTTGTAGCATAATGTGTATTTTTAGAAATTGGTCAATTTGATAGATCGGTAGAATTATTGTTCTATGTTTAATAAACGCAGTAATCTGAGGTTCCGATATGGTTGCAATTAACATTGGCAGTTTTCGTGCTAGTTTATGCACCATTTTATAGCATTAAAATTGCCATTAGTTTTAATATATAATTTATTGCATAATGTATTTTTAGAAAATGGCCAATTGGATAGATCGGTAGAATTATTTTTCCGGGTTTAAAAAGGCGGTAGTTTGAGGTTCCGATATGGTTGTGAATAAATTTGACAGTTTTCATGCTATGACAGTCATTTATGCATCATTTTAAAGCATTTTGATTGTACTTTAATTTGGTATATCATTTGTGGCATAATGTGTTCGTCTAAAAAATGGTCAATTTGAAGGACCGGTAGAATTGTTGTTCTATGTTTAAAAACGCTGTGATTTGAGGTTCCGATATGGTTGCAAATAACTTTGACAGTTTTCATGCCAGGACCATCGTTTATGCATCATTTTAAAGCATTACAGTTGAACTTTGTTTTGGTGTATAATTTGTGGCATAATGAGTTTTACAAAAATAGGATAGATCGGTATATTTATTGGTACAGGTTTGGAAATACGGTAATTTAAGGCTCCGATATGGTTGCAAATATCTTTTATAGTTTACATATTATAGCAGTCGTTTATATATCTTTTTGTTGCATTATAGCTGCCATTTGTTTTGGTATATAATTTGCTGCATAATATATTTTTAGAAAATGGCTAATTGGATAGATCGGTAGAATTATTTTCACAGCTTTAAAAACGCGGTATTTTAATGTTCCGATATGGCTGCAAATAACATT
>NW_025810406.1:0-1765 GCF_022045245.1 Lucilia cuprina
AACAGAACTAGAACAGAACTAGAACAGAACTAGAACAGAACTAGAACATAACTAGAACATAACTAGAACAGAACTAGAACAGAACTAGAACAGAACTAGAACAGAACTTGAACAGAACTAGAACATATAAAATAAATTTCCTCTCGGTCTCTCCTGTGTTTTGCCTTTGATAACAAAACAACTATTGTCTTTTTTAAGTATAATTATTCATTATTATTTATCTATATTAAACTCAACTTTTCAACTTAATACCCTTGTTCTTTTTTAATTAAATACAATAAAATACACTTTGGATAGTAAATTAAATTCCTATTGTAACTTTTGTACCACAAATATTATTTAATTATTTCAATACTTAATAAAATATATGCGTGTATGTTTGTGTGTATTAATAATAATTTTTATTTTAAGTTATAATTAATTAATTTAACCTTACGATTGAATTTAAAACAAAAACCACTAATTAACCATTTAAAACAAAATCAGATATTTAATATTTACACACACACAATAGTATGATAGAATGCGTGTTTTAATGAAAAAAGTTAAATAATTACAATAACGTTTATATAAATTATATTAAAATATATAATAAAACACAGAAAATTAATTATGTGTTGAACATAAAATAAATGGAAAGGAATTTTAAGGAGGTGGGAAAGTAAGTACAGATTGAGAAATACATACTACATGAGAATGTAAACGAAAATTTTAGCCAATTGAATAGTTTTGGGATATTAATTAAATGTTGTTGCCAGCTTTTAGGGGCATAAATTTTTTTCTTCCCTTTTATTAAGAAATTTAAATAATATGCTGCCTACTTTTAGTTGCTTTACTTCGCATGCATTTTATCATTGTTTTTCTCTTAGTGCATTTAAATTATTTATTATAATTGAAAATTTATGTTTTACATTTTGCAGTATTTTTTTCTTGCTACTTTTTTTGCCAGGAAATTTATTTTGTTTTGAAAATGTGATTATTGCTATAATACATCATTTAAAATTTGTTCGCTATTTTTTGTGTTCTTCTTTTTTTTGCTTATTGTAATTTATATATTTTTTGTTAACAATAATGTTTTTAACCTGATACATTGTAATTATAATGGTGTCAGGAGACTGGCTATAAAATGTGTCGTTTGTATTTTATAACAGTTTTAATTTTATAGCCCAGTTTTCACTACATTTAGGTTTTTTAATGCTGATGTTATTAATGAATTAGTTGGTATTTTTAAAGTATGGCTATAGCCGCTATATGTATGTATTTCCATTGAAGTCATACATTATTGGACATGTAATTTATGTATTCATACATTATCTATGAATTATAAAACAAAATAAAAAAATGGACAACAATGTTTTTAAGCACAAATAACGGGAAAGTAGCAAAAAAAAAAATTAAATTAAACAAAACTAAAGCTGATTATCATCAGTAATAAAATAATGGCATAAATACTGTACACATTATCAATTGACATTTTAAAGCAAGAGAGAGAACAATGAGGAAGATAATAATGGATTAAGGTCGAATATTAAAAGCTTTTCAAGGAAATTTTAAAACTAATAAAAGGCTTTTGTCAAATAAGTGGACATTTAGTGGTAGAAATGACAAAGAGCTGATCTAGGACAGAGCTAAAACTAAACTACAACGGAACTAGAACAGAACTAGAACTGAACTAGAACTGAACTAGAACTGAACTAGAATTGAACTAGAACTGAACTAGAACTGAACTAGAACTGAACTAGAACTGAACTAGAATTGAACTAGA
>NW_025810407.1:0-1777 GCF_022045245.1 Lucilia cuprina
AGTTCAGTTCTAGTTCAGTTCTAGTTCAGTTCTAGTTCAGTTCTAGTTCAGTTCTAGTTGAGTTCTAGTTCAGTTCTAGTTCAGTTCTATTTCAGTTCTAGTTCAGTTTAAAACAAAAAAAGTTCTAGTTCAGTTCTAGTTCAGTTCTAGTTCAGTTCTAGTTCAGTTCTAGTTCAGTTCTAGTTCAGTTCTAGTTCAGTTCTAGTTCAGTTCTAGTTCAGTTCTAGTTCAGTTCTAGTTCAGTTCTAGTTCAGTTCTAGTTCAGTTCTAGTTCAGTTCTAGTTCAGTTCTAGTTCAGTTCTAGTTCAGTTCTAGTTCAGTTCTAGTTCAGTTCTAGTTCAGTTCTAGTTCAGTTCTAGTTCAGTTCTAGTTCAGTTCTAGTTCAGTTTTAATTCAGCTCATTATCCTGAAGCATACGATTGTCAACTCTACCTTTACTTGTTAGCATCGCTCAAATGAAACCACCAATTAAATAATTTACCTACGAAGTTATCAATTCAATAAAATAATTAAATAATTTAACAAATGGCTCGACAGTAAATTAAATAACAATTTTATGATGCCAGCAAAATATCACCTGTCAAATACAAACATAATTTTACGTTAAATTAAATTTGAACTTACTTCAAACAGTCTTTGGTGAGAGTTTTACACAAAATACTTTACTAACGAAGGGAACAAGTCATAACTGTTGTAATAACAGGAAGTAACTAAATATGAAAATTGTATAAAAGAGAATAAATTATTAAAATCTCTTAGAATCACATTAAAATTAAGAACTAATCAGGTATACATTTAATTGTAATGACAGTTTTGAAAACTTTGAAGAGACACTTGTTATTACAACAAAATAGAGATATTTGTTGAAATTTCAAATTATTAATTTGAAAGGTGCAAATATTTAAATTTGATAAAGTAACTTTATGTAAAAAAGTTATAAACTTTTGTAGGGAATTATACGTTGTTTTATTGAACCAATATTACATTAGTTCATAAGTCCTTTTCAACCTTTTGAAGTATCGGTAGACAGAATAATCATTGGTCGATTTTGGAAATGTTTAAACTTTTCTTTAAAAAATATTATTCTAAACCAACTTATTTGTTGTATTTATAACTTTGATGCAAAACTCTAACAATCACTTCTCTCTAATTAATTATTTATGTCACTTAAACTTAATCAATTACTTAAACAATTTAGTTATGCAACATCCTTTAAAAAAAGAGTAAGAACAAAATAACAAAAAATAATCAAGTGAAAATTAGTTCATTGACGAAAATAAAATGCGACAGGAAAAACTTTTCATATGTGGCATGTCAAAGTCTATAGTCTGGTCTATAGTCTAGTCTATAGTCTAGTCTATAGTCTGGTCTATAGTCTAATCTATAGTCTAGTCTATAGTCTGGTCTATAGTCTAGTCTATAGTCTAGTCTAGTCTATAGTCTAGTCTATAGTCTAGTCTATAGTCCAGTCTAGTCTATAGTCTAGTCTACAGTCTAGTCTATAGTCTAGTCTATAGTCTGGTCTATAGTCTAGTCTATAGTCTAGTCTATAGTCTGGTCTATATTCTAGTCTATAGTCTAGTCTATAGTCTAGTCTATAGTCTGGTCTATATTCTAGTCTATAGTCTAGTCTATAGTCTAGTCTATAGTCTGGTCTATATTCTAGTCTAAAGTCTCGTCTATAGTCTGGTCTATAGTCTAGTCTATAGTCTGGTCTATAGTCTAGTCTATTGTCTAGTCTATAGTCTAGTCTATAGTCTAGTCTTTAGTCTAGTCT
>NW_025810408.1:0-1338 GCF_022045245.1 Lucilia cuprina
ACTAGAACAGAACTAGAACAGAACTAGAACAGAACTAGAACAGAACTAGAACAGAACTAGAACAGAACTAGAACAGAACTAGAACAGAACTAGAACAGAACTAGATTATAACTAGCACAGAACTAGAACAGAACTAAAACAGCACTAGGACAGAGCTAGAAATTGATTTGTTGGTACTGCATACTTCATATAAAACTTTCATTATTCTCTGAATTATAGCGCCATAAAGTATAAAAAGCAACAGGAATCGAAGAAAAACATCCAGAGTAAAACCATCATCATGCTCTTTTTAACAACCCACATACTTATTACGCAGTTGTTGTTATTGCCACTGTCATTGTTGTTGAAATTTTTTGTTAACTTAGCCATAACTATATTACCAATGTCCTTGTTTAAAAGTATGAATGTATGTATGTGTGTGTGTTTATGTGAATGTAACTCTGAATAAGTGTGAAGTATGGTCAACACTGATTTGTGACTTTTGTCAAGGATAAAACAACAAAATAAAAAATAACAAAAAATATCGAAATAAAAACTAGAGAAGAATGTCAGGTGCCAAGTGTGTATGCTTTTTTTACAATATACAAACATATAAGCCAATGACAACAAAAACATAACAGTAAAAGGAAGAAGAAATGTACTTAACCACCTGATGGTACAGACGGTAGATAGAGTGACATGAACCTGTAAAAAAATGGTAGAAAAAACTCCTTCACATACACCATACTCCTGCATACATCTATCTGTACACATGAATAACTGCAACAATACTTATGTGAGTGGAAAAGAGTAATAGAGCTGTTTTTTTTTTGTGTTAAGGAAGAAGAAACCAAAATATTTATACCACCACATCATCCACAAATGTGTTTTTATATTCAGTATATATTTTTTTATAGTAATAATTATTTTCGTGGTTGTTGTCAGTTATGTTGCCACTTAAAAACGTTCTGTGAATATATGCTGGCATAAACGTGTTTATTTTTTTTCTCTGATATTCATGTCGTAGTTGTGTTGTTTTCTCTTTATTTATGTTAAAAGGAAAGTTATTTTGACAAACAACTGTCAGCAAAGTCATACAAATAGTGAAACTAATAATAAATCTAACAAATTGGTAAAAAAGAGAATTCATTGAAATGTTCGCCATATTTTTCACCTAAACAAAACTATTTACAATTAAACCCTTATTAATATTAATCATACGCCTCGTGATGCAATTAAATAAATTGTTTTCTTAAACAAGTAGGAAAGTATAGTCGGGCATGGCCGACCATATGATACCCTACACCATGAGTATATTTTTACAATTTTTACTTTTATAAAATTTTTATTTTTTGTAAA
>NW_025810409.1:0-1039 GCF_022045245.1 Lucilia cuprina
AAACATCGACAAACCACTTCCAAGTTGCGGTAGTACAAATGACGGTAATACGGCGAGAAGGTTTTTTCGTGATTTTGAAATTACTTCAAAAATAACTGGAATCGACAAAGAGTTGCTTCGAACAGTTAACACTATTTTAATGGTACTGAATAGTAAACATAAAATTAATGGAAATCGATTTGGGGTATATACATCTGAAATTTCTAAATTACTTGTATCTCTGTATCCATGGAGGGAACTAACACCAACAGTACACAAAGTATTGTGTCATGGTCAAATAACATAAGAAGCCCAGGAAGCGAGGAATCGAGATTTTTGCATGTTCAACTTTTCAGCTCAAGAAAATGCTCCAGGCAATCTCAGAATGAATGTATTTTTAATAGTTTTCTTCTATCTTCTGATCCTGTTCTTTCAACTATGCGAAAAAGATGGATTTGTTATGAAACTCTATCATCTCAAAACGAGGAAGATTTAAAGGACTTATATTACTTTCTGGATATGTATACCGATATGACAGATTTTTTTATAGAAAATAAGTAGTGTTAGGAATTAACTATATAAATAGGTTGTAAGAATTAATTGTATTATGTTTAAGATAAACAGTTCAAATTAAAAAAAAACCATTATACTAACTGATGATATTGTATTAAATTGTGTTTTATATTTCGGTGGGCGGGAAAGGTGGTTTGTGTGGGGTGATTTAGGTGTTGTTGTGCGTGGCTCATAATAAAATTATATTTCTTTTATTGTATATACAATGTTATAGTCTTTAATAAAATAATTAACTAAATAATTTTTAAAAATTGTCCAAATATTTTATTCAACACCAAATGTATGTTCTGTCATACTTAATACTAAAATATGAAAAAGATGAAATTAAAGGACACAAGTTTAAATGAACATATTTTTGAATATAATTGAGATATTGGCTTGAAATTTTTTGTAAAGGGTCGAGAATTTCCATATCTAACTAAAAAAACATATTAAGGGATAAATATGGACTAAATTGTTGTAGCTATCTGCGACCCTATTAAAATTT
>NW_025810410.1:0-1683 GCF_022045245.1 Lucilia cuprina
CAGAACTAGAACAGAACTAGAACAGAACTAGAACAGAACTAGAACAGAACTAGAACAGAACTAGAACAGAACTAGAACAAAACTAGAACAGAACTAGAACAGAACTATGTAAAAATGTTTGCTTTTATTTGAGGAAATGTGTTAATAAAGTTGTAGCAATCTTTCAGCATCAATGTCTACCATATGTGTGGAAATGAGAAGAATGTTTTTTATAGTTATTGTCAGTTTTACACTTGAACTATTTACTTAATATAAAGCTAAATAACATAATACTCAACAGCAGCAACTTTTTGAATTACTCTTCTTCATTACCCTTATAAAATTGCTTCTGTATTTATTCATAGATAAAAGTTCACTGTTCAGTGACTGCAATGTAATGCAATAAATAGCACCTTCCACCCAATTGTTTTCTTTGTATATAAGTATGTGTGTAATCATTTTATTTATTTGCATCTATTGTTTGGTTATTTTTTGCAGACGCATCTACTTTAGCAACAACACTACCACAACAACAATGAGTACTTGTGTAAATGATTATTTCAAATTGTTAGCAAAAGTTGAGCAGTTAGGACGGCCTGTACTGAACTACATTTGGTTAACCCAAGACACTGATGTGCCGAGATGACATGTGCTTGTTCTACGATTAAATCAATCATTCCTCCCTAGATTATGAAGAAATTATCAGAATGTTGTCCATTGAATTATAAGAAATTTTACTATCTAAACCATAAATAAATATTAATCATACGCACCGTATGAATATATTTTCCAATATTTTGTGAATGAACAAAAAAGGTCTGTTTTACAAATATTTTAAAACATTTAAATACAGTTTATCTGAAAACTATAAGTTGTTGATTTAGTGCACTGTTACATAGGTAAATAGTGTATTAATATCACTCGGTAAGTATGAAATTCAAAACCCTAACTATTAACCATAAAAAATATTAATATGGGACATATATTTGTTATTAAATATGTATTAGGCACGATCTTAAAAAACAGATCATACAATTAAAAAGTCAAACTGGCCAATTTAAAAACATACAGTTGATTTGTTGAACGGGATTTTTAGAATTTCCTAAGACTCTTAGTTTATGATTCCCAAATTCTATATCATCATTCAAGAACAGCTCTAATATTTTTGTCTAAATATTTATCTGATAGTATGTGGATTCTTACAGCCATAGAGTAAATGTTAAATATGTAGTACAAGTGTTGGTGCAATTGCGGTTGTGTGGGTGTGCACTTGTGTTTATATTTCAGAGAGTGTAAACAAGGTTATAAACAACTAGATTATATTGCAATTGCTTAAAGCATTTTAATAAACTAACAAATTGTCAATATATACACATACATACATATGTGTATGATATCTACTTCTTCTTATGCAGTTGCACAAACACTTTTAAACGGAAGTACATTAACACATACAGAGATTTTGTAACACATACACAGGTAGAGTAACAAGGATGTTTACAGTAAAGTATATATTTAAAGGTAGAATATATACTATAAATGAGACTAGACTATAGACTAGAAAATATACCAGATTACATATTATAGTACATACTTTAGACTAGACTAGACTATAGACTAGACTATAGACTAGACTATAGACTAGACTATAGACTAGACTATAGACTAGACTATACACTAGACTATAGACTAGACTATAGACTA
>NW_025810411.1:0-1807 GCF_022045245.1 Lucilia cuprina
TTCAGTTCTAGTTCAGTTCTAGTTCAGTTCTAGTTCAGTTCTAGTTCAGTTCTAGTTCAGTTCTAGTTCAGTTCTAGTTCGGTTCAGTTCTAGTTCAGTTCTAGTTCAGTTCATTATGAAAAGAATACATCGAATACATTCGAAGAAACATTTTACCGATTAATTTATCAAGAGAAATCCTGATAGAATAACTATACTTCTATGTTTAAAATATATGTATCATACTCATGTATGTGTGTATTTTTGTTTTCATCTGTGTGACAAACTAAAATATGCTTTTAATATACAAAATTTATGTTTGAGATAAATTCACTCTTTTTGCCTTTTTCCACCCCAATTCGGCCACTTTTTGTGTATGTAAGACAGACAAACATACATTAAATGTCACTTTTACAAACAATTTAATTAGTAACTAATTTATAACAAAATTTAATTAACTTTAATTCACTTTTGAGTGCTTTTTGCTTTTGAAAAAAATAAAAACTTTATAAACTACAATGTCTACATAAGAGTGCAAGGCAAGTATCTATTAAATGAAAATGTTTCCATACAATGTAAAAACGTGACCAGCCTAAAAAAATAATTTTCTTTAAAAAAAAATATGTATGAAAGGTTATTTCCAAAATTGCACAATACAAATTTTTAAATTAAACGAAGTTGCAAATTAAAACTGAGAAATAGTCGAGTTATATAAACATTGTTGTTGGTCCTCTTAGTCCTGTTGCCTATAGAATTCTCAAATATATGTCTTAAGTTAAATTCCTTACACTTAAACATATTCACTTTTACTATCAGCTCCAAAGAACATAAAATTGTTATAGTCATCCCTAAGACCAAATAAAATTATTCTTAAATAAACTCTGTCTATCAAGATGTCTAATATCTATAGACAGATATTTGCATACAAACACATATGTAATTATATAAGTAAATATGTATGTGTGATTTTGATTTGATTTTATTTACAAAACACCTTAAAGTTTACTTAACCATATTGCCTATTACCAAGAAAAAACTCACACATATACACGCACATTCATTTACACTTAAACATTTACCTTAACCGGATACGACAGATTAGTTTAAATGTATGTCTGTCTGTTTGCAAGCATGTGTTTATGTATGGATTTCAATAGAATTGTCTATTTGAGCATCCTGTATTGTCGATTTACTTACAATCAATATACATATGTACATTTACACTTGTAAGTAGATTTACTTAAAGATTTCTTACTTATTTACTTATTTTCAAACTCTCTATATATCTTATTTGTGTAGAAATTTTGTACTTGTTTCTGGTCCTACAATGATTTCTTTAAGCCTTAAGTGTGTTTAAGTGTTAGAAATTAGGGGGTTTTGATTGGTTTTAAATTCTCTGGTGTGTTAGAATTTAATTGATAGAAATTGATTGCAAAGCAAGTGTTTAATGAAGGAAGAGAAGAAGTGTCAAATTGAATTTGTTGTTGAAATTATATGACAAGAAGCCTTAGAAGGTTAATTTTAGGAAAAAATTTAAATATTTTAATTAAATTATTAAGAGATTTTCAAATAATTTTATATGTTTTCATTTTTTGTACTTGCAGATTAAAGTGTTAAAGAAGTAATAAATTTTGAAATATAGGTAAGTTTGTATAATTCTAAAGCAAAATCTTAAAGTATGATTCCGATTATGATTCTAGTTTAGTTCCAGTTCAGTTTGAGTTCAGTTCTAGTTCAGTTCTTGTTCAGTTCTAGTTCAGTTCTAGTTCAGTTCTAGTTTAGTTCTAGTTCAGTTCTAGTTCAGTTCTAGTTCAGTTCTAGTTCAGTT
>NW_025810412.1:0-1574 GCF_022045245.1 Lucilia cuprina
AGACTAGACTATAGACTAGACTATAGACTAGACTATAGACTAGACTATAGACTAGACTATAGACTAGACTATAGACTAGACTATAGAATAGACTATAGACTAGACTATTGATTATTCCTAGGACAAGACCACAGACTAAGCTATAGATTAGACTGTAAACTAGAATATAAATAAGACCAGACTATTGACAACACTATGGATTAGACCATAGACAAGACTGTAGGCTAGACTATAGACTAGACTATAGACTAGACTATAGACTAGACTATAGACTATACTATAGACTAGACTATAGACTTGACTATAGACTAGACTATAGACTAGACTATAGACTAGACTATAGACTAGACTAGACTAGACTATAGACTAGACTATAGACTAAACTATAGACTAGACTATAGACTAGACTATAGACTAGACTACAGACTAGACTATAGACTACACTATAGACTAGACTATATACTAGACTATTGTCTAGACTCATTTCTTTAGCTAGTTCTTTCTAAATAATGCTCTTTGTTTTACCCACTAAGTTTCTCGGAAAGGTCAAAGTTTGTCTAAACAATTTGTGAATGTAATTTAAAAGTTTTTTATTTGTTGTTGTAGTATCTTGTTCGTTTATAAGAAATGTTATTTTATAAAAACTTAAATAGATTTTAAATAAGTATATTTGCTGTTGTCGTTTCTGCTATTATTCATCAATAATGTTTTATATTACATTTTATGCTAGACTTTTTGTCAACGCAACAAAGTAACAAAATCACACACTTTTAAATAATCCCAGTAATTTTAACATTTGTTAAACAAACACCCACGCAACAGCATGAAACTCAACAGCAGGCATATGTCTAACAATGGTATGTGTAGACTTGTAGAGGAGACCGTTCTCCCGTAACTAGCCTGTTATAACGAAATATTTGTACCCATCACTAAATTTCGTAATTCTTTGTCCTTTTTGATGCTTTTTGAATCTGTTTTTTACTTTCATTTGCTTTGCGAATTTTATTTACTTCTAAACTTTATTATGTGCTATAGTTACAAACGGCATGACAAAATCAATATATTTTCTTTACAGCTATACGTGAGAGATGGGAGCTATGGGGTTGTGATGGGCGGTAGAACTGGTTACGTTGGTATTGCTTTACAAAATTACAAACATAAATAAAACAATACTAAATCCAATTAACATATCAACATTGGATTTAATAGTGATTAACTCATATTGTATGTGTTTTTGTCGTATCACAACTCGTCTATGGAAATAGACAAATGTGCATAAAATATTAGAGTGGTGTATATTTTTATAAAGATTTAAATCGTTGAAAAAAACTACACCGAATCTAGTTTATATATTAAAGCACTAGATAGGTTCTACTTCTGTTCCACTTTTATCCTAGTTTTATTTTAGTTCTGTACTATTTCTGTTCTGTTTTAGTTCTGTTGTAGTTCTGTTCTAGTTCTGTTCAAGTTCTGTTCTAGTTCTGTTCTAGTTCTGTTCTAGTTCTGTTCTAGTTCTGCTATAGTTCTGTTCTAGTTCTGTTCTAGTTCTGTTCTAGTTCTGTTCTAGTTCTGTT
>NW_025810413.1:0-1010 GCF_022045245.1 Lucilia cuprina
ATAGTCTATAGTCTTGACCATAAAATAGTCTGTAGTCTTGACTGTAGAATAGTCTATAGTCTTGGCTTTAGAATAGTCCATAGTCTTGACTGTAGAATACTTTATAGACTAGACTAGTCTTTCTAGTCTATAGGCTTTACTATAGAATAGTTTATAGTCTTGACTATAGAATAGTCTATAGTCTTAACTATAGAATAGTCTATAGTCAAGACTATAAAATAGTCTATGGTCTTAACTATAGAATAGTCTATAGTCGTGACTATAGAATAGTCTTTAGTCTCAACTATAAAATAGTCTATTGTCTTGACTATAGAATAGTCTATAGTCTTAACTATAGAATAGTCTATAGTCAAGACTATAAAACAGTCTATGGTCTTAACTATAGAATAGTCTATAGTCGTGGCTATAGAATAGTCTTTAGTCTCAACTACAAAAAAGTCTATAGTCTTGACTATAGAATAGTCTATAGTCTTGACTATAGAATAGTCTATAATCTTGGCTATAGAAAAGTCTATAGAATAGTTTAGTCTTGACTACAGAATAGTCTATAGTGTTGACTATAGAATAGTCTATAGTTTTGATTATAGAAAAGTCTATGGTCTTGACTATAGAATAGTTTATAGTCTTGACTATAGAATAGTCTATAGTCTTGACTATAGAATAGTCTATAGTTTTGATTATAGAAAAGACTGTGGTCTTGACTATAGAATAGTCTATAGTCTTGACTATAGAATAGTCTATAGTCTTGACTAAAGAATAGTCTATAGCCTTGACTATAGAATAGTCTATAGTGTTGACTATAGAATAGTCTATAGTTTTGATTATAGAAAAGTCTATGGTCTTGACTATAGAATAGTTTATAGTCTTGACTATAGTATAGTCTATAGTCTTGACTATAGAATAGTCTATAGTCTTGACTATAGAATAGTCTATAGTCTTGACTATAGAATAGTCTATAGTTTTGTTTATAGAAAAGTCTGTGGTCTTGACTATAGAATAGTTTATAGTCT
>NW_025810414.1:0-1644 GCF_022045245.1 Lucilia cuprina
TCTATCTATCTATCTATCTATCTATCTATCTATCTATCTATCTATCTATCTATCTATCTATCTATCTATCTATCTATCTATCTATCTATCTATCTGTCTAACTAACTTACTATCGACTTTGCTTCAACGTGTTCAAAAATTATCTCTGAAGACAAATTTTCCTGCTTTCTGATAAGTCCTTTAATTTGCAGGATTTTAGGGTTTTCACATATTCATGGACAAAAGCTTCCATTTATTTTTCTTCAATCTTTTAGTGTCCTCCTAATGTAAATAAGTGTGTGTCTACTAAGAGTTATTCATTTGTTTTGTTGGTCCCTACTTATGTACATACATAAGATAAATGTGTATTTTTATACATTCATATTTATATATGTATATTCATGCACATGGTCTTACATGTGCTAATATTGTGCGCCTATGACAAATAGGTGTAAACGTTTTAAGTTAATTTGCGCCTAAAGTAGGCTAATTAAACATGTTACACCGGTAACTTTAATAAAAATTTCCAATTTGTGTAAAGGTGATGTTAATATGTTTTATACATTTTAGTATTTGTTACAAAACTTAATTATATTTCTTTCTAAGGAAAGAAGCAATTAACTAAGAGTTATTGCTAATAATGGTAACGATTTGATAAGAAATTAAAATAAATGTGAAAAAAGGTAAAATTAAATGTTAAATCACAATTAGTTACTTTAAAAGACTTTAAAATGCTTATAGGCTTCAATATAACTAGAACGAAAATAAGCACATAGACTAGGTTTTTGGTTTAAATACTTAAATGTTGTTAAATTCTTTGACCCTAATTATTTATATTTAATTAACATGATTGCTAAAATAAAACTATCCAAAATTCCATAAGTCGTATTAATACATTTTCCAAATATGTTGAACGATACCTAATTTTAGTAAAACTATAAAAATTTGTCCAATTTAGTTTTGCTGCAACAAGCTAAAATCAAAATTTTCCTTTGGGTAAACATTTACAACACAAATAAAATACTAAAAAAAGAACAATCCCTTAACAAGCCTCAAATAGCCTTTATTTCATATGCAACCTTAAAACAAAAGGACACTAGTAAAAGTTGTTGATACTTTTGGAGCCACAAACAAACATACCTACAAAACCATTATTATGAAGAAAGTATGAAATACTTTTAGTTGTTATAAAAATACCACTAAAACCAAAATGAAATACTATACACATCCACTCGAAAAGAAAAAAAAATACATAAAAGTATATGTTTTAAAAAAGTGAAATAAAAACCACAAAAACATGTTAAAGACCCTGAAATATAAGGAATATTAAAATGAATAACGAGTAAGTATGTATAGATGGGCCTACACGACCACATTACGCACTACGTCAGCTTTATAAAAAGTAGACTACAGGCAATATTATACACTAGACTATGGACTAAACTATAGACTAGACTATAGACTAGACTATAGGCTAGACTATAGACTAGATTATAGACTAGACTATAGACTAGATTATAGACTAGACTAGATTATAGACTATACTATAGACTAGAATATAGACTGGACTATAGACTAGATTATAGACTAGACTATAGACTAGACTATAGACTAGACTATAGACTAGACTATAGACTAGACTATAGACTAGACTATAGACTAGAC
>NW_025810415.1:0-2131 GCF_022045245.1 Lucilia cuprina
AACTAGAACTGAACTAGAACTGAACTAGAACTGAACTAGAACTGAACTAGAACTGAACTAGAACTAACCAGAACTGAACTAGAACTGAACTAGAACTGAACTAGAACTAAACTAGAACTGAACTTAAACTGAACTAGAACTAAATATATTAAGAATCTATTTTTATCAAAGGACCGAAATACAACTTCTCCTGACCTAACCCTGCAGAACTTCTAGTCTTTCAGTTTTTCCTATTCAAAATGTTTTCAACAGACAGAGGATTCATTTGACACCAATGAATCTGTAATAAAACCAATATTGTGAAGATCTTCAATGTAAAATGCCTTGAGGGAAGTGAGTAGGATTTGTCATTCCCTTTGTAATTTTCAAAATGTTATTTTAAAGTGTATGTATCGAGGATCCTTATAAACAGCGAAGTAGATTTTAATATGTCCGTCTGTCTGTTTATCTGTCCGTCCTTCACTGGCTATCACTGATTGAGATAAGAGCAAAAATCCTGAAAGAGATGTTTACTACGACTAAAAGATCGCTGTAAACTTAACACTTGCTCTAATGCAACTAAACCTGCAACAGGTGTAAGTCTTTAAATGGACTGATACATTCCAAAATATTCTGCAACAAAACTTTGTTAACCTTTGACAAATGAATGGTATTGGATTTTTCCATACTTTGTATTTAATTTTCTTTTTAAAACAAAAATTTTACTTCGAAATTTTTTTTACGCAATTGCAAATATTATCAAATTAAAAGTTGTTTTCATCACACAATTTCAATAATTATTACCTTTTCTTCTCTAATTATTCATTTTATTATCAATATTTATTTTTTCTTTTTCAAACAAATTTATTTATCTATTCGTTACTTGTTATTTATCTTTCTTTATTGGTTTACTTTTAAATTATAATTTTTTATAAAATAATTATTTTTCTTTCATTTTCTCAGCTCAAAACTTTTTATATTTGTATTCTAATTTAGTATTTTATTTTCGGAAAAAAAAACTTTTTTTCTTTAGCACTTTTGCAACAAGTTTTACAGGCTCTACCCCAAACTTCCTACACCAGATTTTAACAAAAACATTTCCTTATCTTGGTTTTTTTTCAACATCAACTTTTTCTTCACTTCAAATTTATTTTATTCACAATATTTTTTCTTTCAAAATATTCAAGCGTTGATAGCGTTCTCGTCCGTAGCGTACCGTAACGTTGTAATTTTAAGAGTTAACTGAATTTGTTGCTGTTGATTTGCTCAAGATTCCGTTTGTAACTGGAAATATTATCTGTGGTAAAGCCTGGGCTTTCGCTATAGAACTTTGTGTGAAACAAACAATAATACTACATGATGTTAAATGTAAAAGGAACAAAACAGGAAATTAAACTGTTATATTCTCTCTCTCTCTCTCTCTTTATTTCTTCTGTGTCTCTAGTAAAACAGTCTCTTTTATTCTGAGTGTAGTAGTAGTTATGAGTATGTATTTGTTATTGTTATGCTGTGTTATAGTGTTTATTCAACTTTGATGGTGTGAAGAGCTTTGTATAAAAAATGTGTTGCACAAAAAGTTTTTATCTGTCATAAACACGTGCTAACAACAAGTGTGTCATAACATTGATGTTGTTGCTGTTGTGTTTCGTTGATGTTTTCAAACATAAACCGGAAAAAGTAAGTTGGTTGTTGTTAGAGAACAGTGGGTTTAAGAGGATAAAAAGGGATATAAACTATACCATTGACTATACTGAACAGTAGATTATAGACTCTAACATAGACCAGACTATAGATGGGGATATGGACTAGAGGCTTGAGACTTTACACAAGACCTTAGACTAGCCTTCAGGCTATACTATAGACCAGAACTTTAGACAGTCTAGAGCATAGACCAGACTATAGACTAGACTATAGACTAGATTATAGAATAGACTACAGACTAGACTATACTATAGACTAGACTATAGACTAGATTATAGAATAGACTACAGACTAGACTATACTATAGACTAGACTATACTATAGACTAGGCTATATACTTGACTATAGACTAGACTATATACTAGACCATAGACTAGACTATAGACTAGACTATAGACTAGACTATAGACTAGACTATAGACTATACTATAGACTAGACTATAGACTATAC
>NW_025810416.1:0-1467 GCF_022045245.1 Lucilia cuprina
AATAACTCTATACAGTGCACTCGCGGTAACGTGAACTAATTAAAACCAAGGGAGTTCATGTTAGCGAAATTGTTCACGTTAGCGATTGTCAAATTTCATGAAAAAAAATATGAAATTTTAATTTATAAATCTGTATTTTATACACTTCAGCGTGATATTATTTTATTATTATTTATATTATTAAAATATAAAACTAAAATTTTATTAAAATCCATTTTCTTTTAACATTTTCTTTTAACTTACAGGCCAATTCCTATCAGGCATTCGGAGGAACCAACGGTAGAGTTTTTTCATTAACTGGAAGTTCTGATGATTTTAAAGTTTGTCTTTTTCCCGGTCCTTGGTATGTGTTGTTTACACAACTCAAAATTGCTTCTTTTTATACCCTTCACCACTTTAGTGGGTGAAGGGTTGTAAACATTGTAATCAAACTACAGGTCGTAATTTTGGAGATAATTCAATGAAATTTGGCACATAATCTTTTATGGTACTGTAGACAAAGCCTATTGAAAATGGTTAACATCGGTCCATTATTTCACCTAGGCCCCATAGAACTGAACCCGCCAAATAGGGCTTTTAAGTTCATAATTATGCTTAATATACTCATATCTCGACAAAAAGCTGCAAAACCAAGTTCTATAGTAGTCTTGATGACCCTGATAAACTTTTTTAATTATAGGGCCTCATTTGACCCTAGCCCCTCTAAAAAGCCCCCATCAAAATTTTACTTAAATATCCACAGTTTTATTAAACTGTAAATGGCTTTATTAATTATTATTATGAAAACTACATCACATTTTATTCGTATACAGGTGTAGGGTATTATATGGTCGACGTCGCCCGACTATAACTTCTTACTTGTTTCTTTTTAATACTGCATATTGTTGACTTAGCGACATTATACTTTTTTGATAAATTAGTCACACTTGTTCCTTTTTGCAAACTATCTAAAATGTCTGACTTTTCTTTTAACTGCAAACATTCACTTCACATAAGAAACTAACTTCAAATTTCTTTCCCATATAAACAAAATAATTTAGAGAATATACACTCATTTATATAAGGAGATTCCCAAAATTTTAAAATTCGAATTTAATGAATGTATTTCAATGTTGTCTACATGCTTAGAAAACACATATACTGTGAAAAAAATTGTTCACGTTAAAGAGCTTTCTGTGTTTGTTCACGTTACAGAGTAGTCAATGTAAAAAACATCTTGTTCACGTTAGGCGGTGTTCACGTTACCGCGAGTGCACTGTAGTTTCAATTTTATTAATTATTTTTACTACATAGTCTAAAAAATTTAATTTAAGAATTTTTGAAATTTTGTATAAAAAAAAACTAAAAAATTAGTAGTTCTATGACCGCCTCTGACTCCGGCAGTTCTTGACCGATAGAGCTGAAAGAGCGAAAGACATCGATTTTTACCGTTGGGTCACTTGACATAAAATTCTCCATATATACAAA
>NW_025810417.1:0-1391 GCF_022045245.1 Lucilia cuprina
TAAAATGATGCCTAAATGACTGTCATAGCATGAAAACTGTCAATGTTATTTGCAGCCATATCGGAACCTTAAAATACCGCGTTTTTAAAGCTGTGAAAATAATTCTACTGATCTATCCAATTAGCCATTTTATAAAAATATATTATGCAACAAATTATATACCAAAACAAATGCCAACTATAATGCAATAAAAAGATATATAAACGACTGCTATAACATGAAATCTATAAAAGATATTTGCAACCATATCGGAGCCTTAAATTACCGCATTTCCAAACCTCTACCAATAAATATACCGATCTATGCCACAAATTGTACACACTGTAATGCTTTAAAATGATGCATAAACGATTGTCCTGGCATAAAAAATGTCAAAGTTATTCACAACCATATCGGAACCTCAAATTACCGCCTTCTTAAACCTGGGAAAATAATTCTACCGATCTATCCAATTGGCCATTTTCCAAAACTACATTATGCACTAAATTATATACCAAAATAAATGGCAATTTTAATGCTTTAAAATGGTGCATAAACGACTGTCCTGCAACCATATTGGAACCTCAGATTACTGCGTTTATTAAACATAGAACAATAATTCTACCGATCTATCAAATTGACCAATTTCTAAAAATACACATTATGCTACAAATGATATACCATATTAAAGTGCAATCATAATGCTTTAAAATGATGCCTAAATGACTGTCATAGCGTGAAAACTGTCAATGTTATTTGCAGCCATATTGGAACCTCAAACTACCGCGTTTTTAAAGCTGTGAAAATAATTTTACCGATCTATCCAATTGGCCATTTTCTAAAAATATATTATGCAATATATTATATACCAAAACAAATGGCAACTATAATGCAATAAAAAGATATATAAACGACTGAAATAAACTAGAGCAACTTCTGTAGACTGATAGAGCGGGGGGAAAACAAGGAGCAATCTACAAGAAGTTTTTTTGATAATTATAATAACTCTCGTCCGAGTTATTATAATAATATGCGGTTGCGGGATAAAAAGAAAAGAAAGATAGCGGGGAATTAATAAATAATAATTCTTTTCTTTTAAGGGAGGGGAATGAGGGATAATTACCTTTTGTTCTGCCGGGCCAAATGAAGTAAATAAAGTGGAGTTGTTTTTTTTTGTATTTTATTTTATTTTTTTCACAGCACTGAGAGATTAAAATGAAGTTAAAGAGCGGGAGAGTTATTTAATGTTTTCACTGCGACTGATGAATTACAAGTCACTGTTTTATTTTTAGATTACCATAAAGGAAGCTTAAGATCTATACAAAAATGGCAATTCAGCTAAAAATTACAACAATTTGACAATTCATTTTTTGTACTAAAAAGGGTTTACTTAACACTGATAGATTTATAAT
>NW_025810418.1:0-1340 GCF_022045245.1 Lucilia cuprina
GAACTGAACTAGAACTGAACTAGAACTGAACTAGAACTGAACTAGAACTGAACTAGAACTGAACTAGAACTGAACTAGAACTGAACTAGAACTGAACTAGAATTGACTTATAACATAATAGCATGTTTCATTTAATATCATTTCTTCCTTTTTTTCCGTACCACTGTACATGGCATATTTATGTTCGAGGCCTATAAAAATCATGCAACCTCTGTACATTTCTTCCCTACTTTTACATTCCATTCCTTCTCCACCTTCATCACTTTAATGTTTTGTCACTGTGAGTTTGCTTTTTGTCCTGTGTCATTTTAGTTCAAGTTTTTTCCTTTTTGTATTATTATTACGTTGCTAAAGTAAGGAAAAGAAAACTTATACATTAACAATAAAACTGTTTTTACTTGTTAGATGTCGGCACCTGATGGCATTTTTTTAAATTCAATTTCAATCAAAAGTACACGGCTCTAATACACGCAACATTTCTTTTTATGAAACTTTTTGTATTTATTTGCACAAGAATTTGTTTTTTTTTCTTATATAAACCCAGCCTGGTATTTTTCCGTTACAAAACAAGGAAGTACATATACATATGTATACATACACAAATACACTTGATGGTGTGTGTGCTGCAGGATTTGTTGGTTATGTATGGAATGTTGTTTCTTCGTTTTTTATATCTACTATTGAAAGTATTATCAATACAGAACATTTGGTTTTATTAGTTTTCGTTGTCGTTATCGTATTGTATTTGTAAAACTAAAAGCCATATTGGAAAAGAATCAAATTATTTGAATAGAAAAAAAGAACAAAGTTTTTGAGGAAAAAAAAAAACTTTTTACTTACTTTTTCACTATAGGTTGTTATGTTGAATATTTTTTCTCGGTATTGCGAGGATTGTGCAGTCATCATTCTATTAAGACAGTTGTAGTGTTTGACAAACAAAAATCTTACATGTACATATATTAGCCTATGAGGTTTAGCCAATTTTACTGAAAACTTAAATATAGTTCGTAAGGTTTGGAAAAGTATTTGCTTATTATTTCATTAAACATATATTTCTCTTACGTTTGAATCATGCCATCAGTGAATCAATAGAACCAAAAATACATCGTTCTAAGTGTGTCTAAGTTGATGATGCCAAATAGCTAATACAAAAATGGCATTATATATATTACAGATATGTATACAAAATATTATGTGAAAATTGTTCGTATAGGACAATTGTTCTAGTTCTGTCCTAGTTCTGTTCTAGTTGTGTTCTAGTTCTGTTCTAGTTCTGTTCTAGTTCTGTTCTAGTTCTGTTCTAGTTCTGTTCTAGTTCTGTTCTAGTTCTGTTCTAGTTC
>NW_025810419.1:0-2180 GCF_022045245.1 Lucilia cuprina
AACTAGAACTGAACTAGAACTGAACTAGAACTGAACTAGAACTGAACTAGAACTGAACTAGAACTGAACTAGAACTGAACTAGAACTGAACTAGAACTGAACTAGAACTTAACTAGAACTGAACTAGAACTGAACTAGATTTGAACTAGAAATGAACTAGAACTGAACTAGAATTTATATATATATATGAATATACTTAGTAAATATGTATGTCAAAGAGAAACTTAAGTTAATAAATTGTAAGAGTTTTCAAAATTAAAATTTTTATGGCTCGAACAGATGTGCTACTTTTAAGATTTCTTATTTTGTTAACAAGATAAAAATTATTTTTTTCCAATATATTTTATTATATTGACATAAACATATTGTTGTTATGAGATTTTATTGTTTTTCTTGTTAAAAGAAAGAAACACACATACAGCGTCATTTGATTTTATAACTTTTTAGACTCAATGCAAAGAAAAGAAGGTATTTTTTTATGAGGGTATATTAGAAAACAAAAGATTTTCTTTTTGGAATAAAAAATATGTTTGCCAAAAAATAATAGAAAGGGGAAGTAGTCCTATATACAAACTATAAAGTCAAAAAATTTCAATGATTTTCAATGATTTGACTTAAGTAGGTTAAGCGAAACGTTTATTTTTTCTGCTCAAATTCGTTATGCTAATGACAGGGCAAATATGCAAGCACACGCATTTAGTGATTTCAGATTTCGTCTTTTTTTACTTTGTTACTTTTCGGGCAAAAAAGGAAAGAAAAACTTTGTCTTATCATGAAAATCTAAGACTTTTTTTTCGAAAATTTGCATTGTTGTTTTTTTATGCTTATAATGATAAGGGTTTTTCTATGGACTTTTTATTTTTGGTTTGCAATTTTGACTTGTTTTTATTACAGGGACATGTTGCCTTCTGCTCCCATTTACGAACGTTATTTATTGATTTAATATTTTGAATTGATTTTAATATTCTATTGTTTTCTTTTGTTTTGTTGTATTACTTTTTTATGTTTCTGGTCCTTCACCATAATACAAAAGGTTGTTTTTAGTAAAAAAAATCTTTTGATTTTCTTATAACTTGTTAAAAAAAAAGAGAAAGTTAAAAGACAGTAGTAGGGTATTGGCATGGTTCCTATTTACTTGGCTATTATTTCTTATTATAAGAAACCATACAAAACTTTATTTTTTAAGATTTTTTTTCTATATTATATGTCCCTTATGTTTAGAATTTATTGTTAAACTTATGATGCGATTAGCTTAAGTGAAAAGTTTTGTTTTTTCGGTTATACGAAAGAAAAAGTTTTCTTTTGTCCTTTTGTTAAATTTTATACAAGGATTAGAAAAGAACATAAAAGGAAATTAAAGATTGTAATTTTAAAAACAATGATTTTTAAAACGCAATAAATCTGAATTATGTATAAAATGATATACGGATAGGGTATGGTTTTGAAATGATTGAATATTGAAAAACAGACATAATTTTATTGTAATTTGAAAGTATTTTTTTAAAATTATTGTAAATTTGTTTTTATTTTGTTATTTCGCTTACTTAAGTAAATATTTTACTTAAACGCTCTACTTTAAGATCTTCTCAAATCCAAATTATAAGCTTTAAGATTAACTTAAATAATTCTCAACAAAAAAGAGAATAACTTTCTCATAAACCTAAATTAAAGTTTTCCATCAACATTTCCTTTTCCGCTTTAAGTGCTTTTAACATTTTAAAAATTCATTTTTCTTCCAAGGACCTTGCCAGCCACTCTAAGACGTTTTCTTTGGTAAAGTATCCAAAATCTAATGCCTTTTTTATAATTTGTTGCAAAATAACTAAAAAAAAAAAAACAGAAGAAAGAATGAAATAAGTACTACGAACACAAAAAACTAAGTAATTTTTCATTTTTATTTCTTCTATTTTCTTCTGTGGAAGAGAAATAAATATCACCAAAACATACATAAAACATTAAGGCTTTTATTTTCTTTCAGCTTCTTATTTACTTTAGATTTTAGTTAAAGGAGATGAAAAACGAAAATATTATAAAACTATAGAGTGCAAAGTAAGTCAGTTTTAGTTTAAGCTAAAAGTACTCAAAACGTACAAACACATACACAAATGCTTACTTATATACTTTTTAAGCGTTGCATATACACTTATTTTATGTTATTTATATAGAGACACTATGTACAG
>NW_025810420.1:0-1405 GCF_022045245.1 Lucilia cuprina
AACGCAGTAATCTGAGGGTCCGCTATGGTTGCAATTAACTTTGGCAGTTTACGTGCTAGGACAGTCGATTATGCACCATTTTAAAGCATTAAAATTGCCATTTGTTTTTGGTATATAATTTTCCGCATAATGTATTTTTAGAAAATGGCCAGTTGGATAGATCGGTAGAATTATTTTAACAGCTTTAAAAACGCAGTAATCTGAGGTTCCGATATGCTTGCAATTAACTTTGACAGTTTTCGTGCTAGGACAGTCGTTTATGCACCATTTTAAAGCATTAAAATTGCCATTTGTTTTGGTATATAATTTATTGCATAATATATTTTTAGAAAATGGCTAATTGGATAGATCGGTATAATTATTTTCACAGCTTTAAAAACGCGGTATTTTAAGGTTCCGATATGGCTGCAAATAGCATTGACAGTTTTCACGCTATGACAGTCGTTTTGGCATCATTTTAAAGCATTATGATTGCACTTTAATATGGTATATCATTTGTAGCATAATGAGTATTTTTAGAATTTATTCAATTTGATAGATCGGTAGAATTATTGTTCTATGTATAACAAACGCATTAATCTGAGGTTCCGATATGGTTGCAAATAACTTTGACAGTTTTCATGCTATGACAGTTGTTTATACACCATTTTAAAGCAGTACAGTTGCACTTTGTTTTGGTGTATAATTTGTGGCATAATGAATTTTTAAAATAATTGGATAGATCGGTATATTTATTGGTACAGGTTTAAAAATGCGGTAATTTGAAGTTCCGATATGGTTGTGAATAAATTTGACAGTTTTCATGCTATGACAGTCATTTATGCGTCATTTTAAAGCATTATGATTGCACTTTAATTTGGTATATCACTTGTGGCATAAAGAGTTCGTCTAAAAAATTGTCAATTTGAAGGATTGGTAGAATTGTTGTTCTATGTTAAAAACACTGTGATTTGAGGTTCCGATATGGTTGCAAATAACTTTGACAGTTTTTATGCCATAACAATCGTTTATGCATCATTTTAAAGCATTACAATTGCACTTTGTTTTAGTGTATAATTTGTGGCATAATGAATTTTTACAAAATTGGATAGATCGGTATATTTATTGGTACAGGTTTAAAAATGCGGTAATTTAAGGTTCTGATATGGTTGCAAATATCTTTTATAGTTTTCATGTTATAGCAGTCGTTTATATATCTTTTTATTGCATTATAGTTGCCATTTGTTTTGGTATATAATTTGTTGCATAACATATTTTCAGAAAATGGCTAATTGGATAGATCGGTATAATTATTTTTCCAGCTTTAAAAACGCGGTATTTTAAGGTTCCGATATGGCTGCAAATAACATTGACAGTTTTCACGCTATGACAGTCATTTATGCATCATTTTAAAGCATTATGATTG
>NW_025810421.1:0-1656 GCF_022045245.1 Lucilia cuprina
GACTATAGACTAGACTATAGACTAGACTATAGACTAGACTATAGACTAGACTATAGACTAGACTATAGACTAGACTATAGATTAGACTATAGACCAGACTATAGACTAAACCATAGAGAAGACTAAAGACTAGATTATATACTAGACTATAGACTAGACTATAGAATAGACTAAAGACAAAAGACTATAGCATAGACTATAGACTAGACTATAGACTACACTATAGACTATACTATACACTAGACAAGACTGTATATTATTATAGATTATAGACTAGACTATACGCTAGACTAAAGACTAGACCATAGACTAGACTATAGACTAGATTATGTTTTAAACTGTAATATAATATATATAATTATCTGTAATCTTATTTATAGTTCAATGTTCTTTGCTCAAAACCATTATCGAAGCTATGATACAGTAAGCCAAGCTAATTTTGTACTAGTAATGTATCTGTTGTACGGTTTTCATATTTTCACTTTAGGAGTTTTGCACACTTCGTTACTCTGGTTCTATATATGTACATATAAAGTTAAACAATATTTTTACCTCAAACCAAACTTGTGGCCAATTATGTTTTCAATTTCAATGGATAAATTGATTAACTCAAAAGGTTACCAATACACACATGCAATACAATCTGTCATTCAGCTCCCCCATTCAAAGTACTAAATTTATATTATAACCCTTACGTTACTTAAACTGATTTCATTTTACTGGTCAAACTATTTTTACAAAACCCATACGAAAGGCAAAAAAATACTGCAAGAAAACTATTCTGAAAAAAATGTAAAAGTTTCCGTTTAAAGTACGTTTAGATATATATAAAGTAATAGGTTTGGATGCTTTGCTTCTATTAAAGAGGTAGTTTTTATAGATTACTGAGTGCAGATACGTACATGTGTTATGCTGGTGTATGTATAGTGCATGTTATGCCGATACTTTATGAGCAACCTTCTTAAAAGTTTATACAACACTTGCAGATTTATCATACTTTATACTGCAGCAGCAACACGTTAAAAACACTTACACTTAAGCACATCCACACTTACATGAGTAATCGTGCAACCTGTTTTAAATGTTTAAAAGGACTGTGGGTAAGATGTTGAGTATTTTGGTTTTTTCTTTTGAAAAACTAAATCTTTAGAATATTCTAAAGTCTAGTATATACTCTAGTCTACAGTCTAAGCTATAGCCTAGTGTTCTGTTTACCATCTAGACTAGTCTATAGTCCAGTCAATAGTATAGCTTATAGTCTAGTCTATAGTCTATCCTATAGTTAAGTCTATAGTCTAGTCTGTAGTCTAGTCTACAGTTTAGTCTATATTCTAATCTATAGTCTAGCCAATAGACTAGTCTATTATCTAGTCAATAGACTAGTCTATAGTCTAGTTAATAGACTAGTCTATAGTCTAATCTTTAGTCTAGTCTTTAGTCTAGTATATAGTTTTTCATATAGTCAAGTCTAAAGTATAGTCTATAGTGTAGTCTGTAGTCTAGTCTGTAGTCTAGTCTATAGTCTAGTCTATAGACTAGTCTATAGTGTTGTCTTTAGTCTAGTCTATAGTCTAGTCTATAGTCTAGTCTATAGTCTAGTCTATAGTCTAGTCTATAGTCTAGTCTATAGTCTAGTCTATAGTCTAGTCTATAGTC
>NW_025810422.1:0-1722 GCF_022045245.1 Lucilia cuprina
AGACTATAGACTAGACTATAGACTAGAAAATAGACTATAGACTGGAATATAGACTAGAGTATAGACAAGACTATAAACTAGACTATAGCCAAGAATATAGACTAGACAATAGAATTTATTATGAACTATATTATAGACTATTCAATAGACTAAAGATTAGAAAATTAACTAGACTTTACACTAGACTTAAGACTAGACAATTAATTAGACTATAGATTAGACTATAGACTAGACTATAGACTAGACTATAGACTAGACTATAGACTAGACTATAGACTAGACTATAGACTAGACTATAGACTAGACTATAGACTAGACTATAGACTAGACTATAGACTAGACTATAGACTAGACTAAAGACTAGACTACAGACTAGACTACAGACTAGACTATAGACTAGACTACAGACTAGACTACAGACTAGACTATAGACTAGACTATAGACTAGACTACAGACTAGACTATAGACTAAACTATAGACTAGACTACAGACTAGACTATGGACTAGACTACAGACTAGACTACAGACTAGACTATAGACTAGACTATAGACTAGACTATAGACTAGACTATAGACTAGACTATAGACTAGACTATAGACTAGACTAGGACTTGTCGGTAGTCCTAGCTTATTAATTTAACTATTACCTCGACTATGGATAAAACATTCTTTACATCAGTAATTTTCTTTTCATAATTTGTTTAACATACATATTTTTTAAGTTAAATAATACTTAGTTAACATTTAAATTATTCAATTTTATTTCTTTTTCATTCTTTTTTGTCTTTTGCTTTTTGCCTGAGCTTACAATCGCCTTAAAATTTTAATTGAAACGCATTAAGTGTTGTTTTTTATTTTTGCTTCATTTAAATGCTAGAGTCAAGGATAAACCCAAAAAGAACAGCAATATTTCCAACTAGCTAAAGGAAGGCAGTAAAAAAATTTTCCCAGCATATGCAAAGACTTAAGCCAAAGATGCTGATAAGCTTTTGGCAGTTATGACTCATTTGAGTTATAGTGTTACTACTTAAACGCTGTTATCCTTAGTTGGATAAATACAGTAAATATCCTTTAAAACAGACCAAAAGTTTCAAGTTAAACATCATTAAACTTATGGTTTTCTCTCATTCGATAGTTATCCTTATTTCGTTGCTTCATAAATATTCAAAAGTGTAAATAAGTAAATGGCGTCGTATGTATGCGTATGCTAGAATTTAATGAAAAACATTGTGAGTAACCGTTTCCGGTATCTTTCTTATTCTTGTTTAATTATGTAAATTAAAATAAATTTATTCCTTACAAAAATAAAATAAAATAACAGCAACCAGAGTAATGAAATATTTTTTTATTTTCTTTGTTGCTTTCTGCAAAAGATATTACTGTTGTTGTTTTCATAATGAGCGGTTTTCTTAGGTTTTCGCTTTTTAATTTCTCTTGACTGGTTTTCGTTTTTTGTTGTAATATACAAAGAGTGTTGAAGCATATAACCACTAAAGAATGTGTGTGTATTGAAGGTATAATATAGAAGGACTTTGCAGACTAAGTTATACACATTGACTTTATGCTAAAAAATAGACTAGACTTTAGACTAAACTATAGACTAGACTATAGATTAGACTATAGACTAGACTATAGACTAGAAAATAGACTATAGACTGGAATATAGACTAGAGTATAGACAAGACTATAAACTAGACTATAGCCAAGAATATAGACTAGAC
>NW_025810423.1:0-1696 GCF_022045245.1 Lucilia cuprina
GAACTAGAACAGAACTAGAACAGAACTAGAACAGAACTAGAACAGAACTAGAACAGAACTAGAACAGAACTAGAACAGAACTAGAACAGAACTAGAACAACACTTGAATAGAACTAGAACAGAAATAGTACAGAACTAAAACTCATGTAGAACTCATACCTTTACAGCATGTTTTTAGTTTTTTTGCAGTTACTAGCCTTATCTTGTCTTACATTTTATTATTTTCAGTTGTATATTTTGTTGGTTCATCTCAACCATTTTCTATTACAATCTAGATGTCATTTTCTAAACAATGTAAAACAACAAATAAAAAACAAAACGAATAGAAAAACTAAAATATGAAAAACCCATCATCAGATATTCAGATGCTCTCTAAACAAAAAAACAAAACTATTATAAAATGTATTTCCCCGCGGTTTAGTGGTCGATATTTTAAGCATAGAAAAGCAAGGCAGAGCAGAGCAATTGCTGGGGAAAAATAAAATCACAATAGAATGTTTACTATAGATAAAATGAAATACTATCATAAAATGTTATATCATATATGAATCACATCGTGCTGCAAATCTTTTGTTTGTAGATTCAAATAACAATCTCATCTCAACTTTTGTTATACATTTCATCAGATCTTTGGCTATTGTATGTGTGTTACGAAGTTTACACGCAGAAAAAAAGGGGAAACAAATATAAATATCAGATCTGTTACAAATATTGCAAATAAATTTTTATAAAATACAGCATTTAGTTGTTAGACAAAAAACAAGTTGGAAATTATTGCAATGTAATGTTAAGCAAATGTGCTGCATCATATTTGATTGATGAGTACAGGGGGTGGCAACGAGGTATATGTTCAAAGTTTTCAGTAGTTCAGTACTAGTAAAGCTCTAATTCAGTTATTCAGTTACTAGAACTGAACTAGAACTGAACTAGAACTGAACTAGAACTGAACTAGAACTGAAATAGACTTGAACTAGAACTGAGCTAGAACTGAACTAAAGCTAAACTAAAACTGAACTAGAACTGAACTTGAACAGAACAAGTTCAGTTTTAGTTTAGCTTTAGTTCTGTTCTAGTTCAGTTCTAGTTAAATTCTATTTCAGTTCTAGTTCAATTCTAGTTTAGTTCTAGTTCGGTTCTTGTTCAGTTCTAGTTCAGTTTTAGTTCAGTTCTAGTTCAGTTCTAGTTCAGTTCTAGTTCAGTTCTAGTTCAGTTCTAGTTCAGTTCTAGTTCAGTTCTAGTTCAGTTCTAGTTCAGTTCTAGTTCAGTTCTAGTTCAGTTCTAGTTCAGTTCTAGTTCAGTTCTAGTTCAGTTCTAGTTCAGTTCTAGTTCAGTTCTAGTTCAGTTCTAGTTCAGTTCTAGTTCAGTTCTAGTTCAGTTCTAGTTCAGTTCTAGTTCAGTTCTAGTTCAGTTCTAGTTCAGTTCTAGTTCTATTGCATTCGCAATGAACTAAAATGCTAATTTTTATTGTAATATTATATTATTTTAATTAGTTTCTAACCTGCAGACAAGCCACTTAATGGCTTCGCGGGTCCTAAACTTAATGAAATGTAATTTTATGAATATAATTCCTTTAATAAAAAAAAAAAAAAAGTTCTAGTTCAGTTCTAGTTCAGTTCTAGTTCTGTTCTAGTTCAGTTCTAGTTCAGTTCTAGTTCAGTTCTAGTTCAGTTCTAGTTCAGTTCTAGTTCAGTTCTAG
>NW_025810424.1:0-1770 GCF_022045245.1 Lucilia cuprina
TAGTTCTGTTCTAGTTCTGTTCTAGTTCTGTTCTAGTTCTGTTCTAGTTCTGTTCTAGTTCTGTTCTATTTCTGTTCTAGTTCTGTTCTAGTTCTGTTCTAGTTATGTACTAGTTTTTTTCTAGCTCTGTTCTAGTTCTGTTCCACTTCGATTTTATACTTCTGTTGCTCCCAAGTGTATGGTTTATTTAAATATTCCAAGTAAGTTCAACTATTATGCATATTTTTAAGATTTGTAGGAATTATATTCTCAAATTACTTACATGTTGTTCGTTTTAATAAATTCTTTCCTTAACTCTTGTTTTTTTATTTTCTCCAATACAAAATGCCAAGCAAAATTGTAAAAATTTTTCAATTAATCTTCAGAGTTAGTCGGTTATTTTCTACTATTTATTTATAACTCCTTACACTATGTACTATTTTGTTGCAGTTTATAACAATTTGACCTTTAGCATAAAAATATAACTAATTTATAACCCTTTCACATATACATACATGTGAATGTACAGCGCAAAGGAGATGGCAACTAAAAATACCACATATGTGTCTGCTGCTAGGAGTCTGTAGGAGTAAGGAGCAGCAGTAGTAGTAGAAATGGTCATTTGTAGCTAACAAAAAATGAAAACTGTATAATTTATTTAATTTTTTTGTTGTTTATGTTGTCTTTTTGTTGTTTTAGTTAAAAATTCAAAGTAATTTTTCCTGAAGCTACTACATACCAAATGTGGTTTTATGCTAAATATAAATCTTGGTATGTTAGTTTAATGGTCACTAGATGGAGCAAAAAAAAAACTTCATAGATACAGGGATGTAAAGTAAACAAAAAGTGGATGCTGTAGAATAGAAGACACAGGAAAAGGATGGACCACATTTGTAGCCATTAGTCTTGTTTTTATCATCACTTTTTTCTTTTTGGTTTCTCTATATAAAAAGTTTTGTATTATTTTGTTATATTTTTATGCCATTCATATGTTATTTTAATGTATTTCTATTTGAAAATTAATTAAGTTATAAAAACACAGACATATGAAATAATAACAGTTAAAATTTAACATATAATTGAGAAAGTCAAAATAAAGAGAAAACCAAATGTGATAACTTAGCAATTAGGTATTAAAATGTATAAATCATATGAATGTTTATTCAAGAAATTTTAAACAGTTTTATAACTAAACATTTTTATTTATCTTACCATAACTATTGACATTTATATTATATATATAAAATTATTTAACTATTGAGGTGAAGTTTCAACCCTATTTGATCATTTGTTTAGCGCTGGTTTTCAGGTGTTAAAATATTTTTGTTTGTTTTTTCACTCTTACAACTGCAGCATGTGACAAAACTTATCATCATTGGTATTAATTCGAAAAATTTTATGAACCATATAATAAAAAAGATTGCAAAATGTTAAACTGTAACTTCCTCTGCAAAAAAGCAAACCAAATAAAAAAAGCAAAATTCAACATGTTGAGTGTCATGTTTTTGTAGCATATTTACGGGCTACAATGCAAAACAATGAGTATTTATGTAAAAAGTGTAAAAGAGAAAAACGGTAGTTAAAAAAAATTAAACATTTTGTAAAACTGTACAAATATTTTATACCACAACGAAACATTCGTGCACATGCATATGCGGGCATTTTTTAGATGAGAAAAGCGTCACCAAAACTGAACTAGAACTGAACTAGAACTGAACTAGAACTGAACTAGAACTGAACTAGAACTGAACTAGAACTGAACTAGAACTGAACTAGAACTGAACTAGAACT
>NW_025810425.1:0-1833 GCF_022045245.1 Lucilia cuprina
GTTCTAGTTCTGTTCTAGTTCTGTTTTAGTTCTGTTCTAGTTCTGTTCTAGTTCTGTTCTAGTTCTGTTCTAGTTCTGTTCTAGTTCTGTTCTAGTTCTGTTCTGTTCATTAGGTCGGTAATTTATCATAAATATTATTTTTAATATTAATCAACATAAAAAACCTTTTAAACCTAAATGTTTGTCAAATCGACTTTAGGCACACAAAATACATACATATACTATAGATATAAACCAACAGAAAAGAGCTAAAAAACAATGTATATATGAAATATATAAACGCATTTAGCCTTCAACCTTGCCAGAAAGGCCAAAAATAATATAGAAAATATTATGAATTATATCTGCATTTCAAATAATAATGACAACAAATAGAAATATTAATGTTAAACTACTTAGAAACTAAAAATAATTTATGAAAATATATATTATGAAAACAAAACTAAATAAAACACATAAAAAGAATTTAGATACGAAAAAAAAGTATCAGTGTATTTTTGAACCAACACACTCACTCAAAACAATCAGTCACTCACTCACGTGAATATGGACAAAAAAAATTATGAAAAACTACAGAAAAAGATATTAAATTAAATTGTGGAATATACATATTTAAATAAACGATTGTATGTGTACACACATTTATACATGTTTATCGAAATTGTTACGTTTAAATGTTTGTGGCCACAATTATGTACAAACATTTTTGTTATAACTTTTGGAGGCCCTTTTGAAAATAAATAGAAAATTGTCATAAAAAAACAAACGCTAAATACTATAAAATATTAGTTTTGACAACAACAAAAGAAATTGCTTATTTAGGTAGTATCTACAATTGTTGTTGGAGAGTTAAAGTTTACTTTTTTTATCAAACAATTTTTTTGAATGACATCCAAATGTTTAGATAAAAAATTATATTTTAACATTTAAATAGAGCAAATACTTTATAGATGAGAAAAATAATATTTCAATTTCAAAAAGTAATTTCAATTCAAAACAATTTAATTTTCTTTAAAAAATTGCGACTTAATTTTAAAAATTCTCTTCTTTTCTTTCTAAATAAATCAAACAATTGTAAAAACACAAACAACATTAAAAAAGACAACAAAATAAAACAAAAACTACAACATTATTAATGTTGGCAAGGGAAAAGGATATAATTTAAAGAGTTTTTCCATGTGTATGTATTGGTCTATAAACCTACAAAAAAAGTCTGCTTGTTGTGTTTGCTGTTTCCTTCAATTCCTTATAGTTTTGTTTCTGTTATCTAGTAGTGGTTCACAATGAGGAGCAGCTATATCTACGTCAATGAACAACATTGAAAAAGGTTAAAAAAATCAACTACTTAAAAAAATCATGTATTTATGTACTCACTAATACCAATACCTATGAGTATTAAGAGAGAGAGAGGAGTGTTAAGGATTTTTTTTGTGTGCTGGTATGTGTGTTATTAGTTTGTTATAAAAATATAAACAAACTAATTTTAAACCAAAAACAATGATTTTTTTGCTAAAAAGTTTCTTTTTAAATGTTTAAAGTTTTTCAAGCAACAGAAATAAACTAGAGCACCTTAATATGAATTTGAAATACCACAGAAAACAGGGCGACTTGAGGTATTATTTGATTTTATAGAAAAATTTGAGAACAGTGGGTTACAATATGGTATGGAAAAGTAATAATTTTGAAGTCAATTTAACAAATTGTTCACGAATGTTCTTAAAACGCAGTTCTGTTCTAATACTGTTCTAGTTCTGTTCTAGTTCTGTTCTAGTTCTGTTCTAGTTCTGTTCTAGTTCTGTTCTAGTTCTGTTCTAGTTCTGTTCTAGTTCTGTT
>NW_025810426.1:0-1129 GCF_022045245.1 Lucilia cuprina
TCAGTTCTAGTTCAGTTCTAGTTCAGTTCTAGTTCAGTTCTAGTTCAGTTCTAGTTCAGTTCTAGTTCAGTTCTAGTTTAGTTCTAGTTCAGTTCTAGTTCAGTTCCATTTCTTTTTCATATAATTTTGTTTATAAAAAATAAAATTATCAAGGAAGTTGTCTTGGTATTTATTTTAAATTTAATTTTTATATATTTTTTGTTCTACTTCATAAAATACCACTTAACAATTATGCCAACATTTATTGACCTTGAATAAGAAACAAACCAAAAATAAATAGCTTAAGGGGAGATTTTTGAAAGTAGCCAATTTTAAACACAAATGAAAGGCAATATAAACAAAAACAAAAAAGAAATCAATAAAAGAATTATACTCAATAAAACTCAACTTCTCTATAAATTAACAATAAACAAAGTTAAAAACATAAAAGAACCAACTGCGAAAAAAACATTGTTAAGAAACATGATATTTAATTTCATTTCTTTTATTTAATTAAAATTTAATTTATTTTCGTGCTGTTCGTTTTCTTACTAAACTTAAATAATTCCTTAACTTTAATATCTTAAGGTATAATTTGTTCTCTGACTACATATGTCACTGTCATGATTTGATGATGACAAATTTTTACTGCTTACTGCTACTTTTCTATGTTACATTTCCAATTATGAAAAGACAATTTTATGTAAGAAATTTGCATTCAAAGCGAAATGTGTTATATATATGTATTTTTATATGATATATTACTTGGCCAAATGGCAGAGAAAAATGCCTGTAGTCAATATTTTATTTGAACAATTTTTATTTTGGCCGACCACATACATGGCTGTCAATTATAATATATTTTATTTGTGTGGTAGATATTTGAAGAATTTTGTGAAAAAATTAGAAATTTAATTTTGTTATTTATTTTATTGATATTTAGGATTTTGTGTACATTTTTAGAAAAGTTCGAATATCTAATTTTTTAAAAATATGAAGTAGTCTAGTCTATAGTTTAGTCTATAGTCTAGTCTATAGTCTAGTCTATAGTCTAGTCTATAGTTTAGTCTATATTCTAGTCTATAGTTTAGTCTATAGTCTAGTCTATAGTCTAGTCTATAGTCTAGTCTATAGTCTAGTCTATAGTCTA
>NW_025810427.1:0-1128 GCF_022045245.1 Lucilia cuprina
TTCATGCGAAACAACGGTCAATTATGTCATTAACAGGTGGAAAAATATTGATAAAAATAAAAAAATTATGGCGATTTTTTGGATTTTAAATGAGCATTTGAGACTATCGATAGAAACATCCTTATACGGAAATTGTACAATTATCTAATTCAAAATAAAGAATTGAAATGGTTTGAATCATATTTAACAAATAGAAAACAAATAACTAAAGTGAACAATATAAAATAAATCGAAATTGAAAATGAATACGGGGTTGCACAAGGATCAATTCTAGGGGCTCTACTATTTATTATTTATATAAATGACATGCCACATATGCTATGAAAATGTGAGATAATCAGATAATCGGATGAGGAATGTGTTAATTATTTAATACAAGATATGATGACTATAAATAATTGGCTCAAAATGAATAAACTAAAACTAAATGAAAATAAAACAAAAATACTAGAAATAAACATAGACAATAACTTAAACATCGAAATTAATAATAATGGGCCTGACTCGTATAATGGGGAAACATGGTATCGGAATAAGAAACGACAATGGTGAACGTTTTATAGAATTATGCCAAACTTTTGATCTGGTGATTGGTGGTACACTGTTCCCACAAAAGAATATACATAAGTATACATGGACATCACCTAGTGACAATACAAAAAACCAGATCGATCATATATGGAGAGAGCTGATATCGACAGCGACCACGAGCTTGTGGTAGGAACGATCAAGATCAAACTCAGGAAAATCTACATTTAAAATAAAGTAAGGGTGAAGAAACGGATAGACGTCTCAGGACTTAAAGATCAGGCTAGGAAATATAAAGTTATAGCAATGAGGGAAATTGGATACAGAAAAAAGGAAAGAAGGAAAATGTGGATATCGAACGAAACCTGGAGACTTATTCAGGAGAGAAATGACCTGAAGAAAAATATTATGAATAATCGATCAATTATGGAACAATATAAGTTTATAGCAAAGGCCGTTAAAACCTTAGCTAGGAAGGACAAAAGGAAATACTTCCAAAGCATCGCCAGTGAAGCCGAAACTGCAGCAGGAACAAACAACATGCGAGAACTACACCAGCTAATCGGGCGCCTGAGCAAAAAGAACATGAACCACAACCAT
>NW_025810428.1:0-2047 GCF_022045245.1 Lucilia cuprina
CTGTTCTAGTTCTGTTCTAGTTCTGTTCTAGTTCTGTTCTAGTTTTGTTCTAGTTCTGTTCTAGTTCTGTTCTAGTTCTGTTCTAGATCTGTTCTAGTTCTGTTCTAGATCTGTTCTAGTTCTGTTCTAGTTCTGTTCTAGTTCTGCATACTATATCTACTAATTATCTTTCATTATAAAATAACACTTAAGTTCCTTTTATTCGTTCTATTCGTGTCTCTGCTTGATGATTCAATGATGATTCATTGATTTTTATTTCAGTTTTTACAAATTTATTATTATTATTATTATTTTTAAATTTTTTGTATTTCCTTTTCATTTCCTTATTATGTATGATGCCCAGTCTGTTAGATGGCGTATGTTTATCTTTAAATGTTCCCTTTCTCCTATTATTTCCTTTGCCTTTTTTATGTAGTTAATAGCATGTCATGACATGACTTTGATTTTCATTTCACGAACATTGTTATTGTAATTTCAAAAGGAAAAATAAAAGATATTTTGGTTCCTTTTATTGGTCAGATTTTCAATTTAATTTTTTTATGAAAAAAAAACAAAAATTTTATTAGACTAATAAACTGAAAATTTTGGGGAACAACTTTTAACATAATAATTTTTAGGTGTTATAAATGTGTGGATAAGTTTGCAGGATACAATATAGATTTTTTCCCTTTTGACTTTTCATATAGGACCTAGTATTAGTTTTTTACCTTAAGCTATAAAATTTGCTATAAGGCTTAACAAATTTTGCTATAAGGCTTAAAAAATGGAGCAGAATGCTGGAAAAACATCTAAATTACCCTATATATCAGAGATAGTGTACCAGGGATTTCCCAAAGATAAGTTTGTAAGAAGTGAATTTTTTACTTTTTTGCATACGATATTTTAAAGAAAAAATCAATTTGAATAAAAACAATACAATTTCTCTTTTTGAAATTTACATTTTACTTCTATTCGTTGGCTATACTTCTCCTGCAAAGTTATTTGCACTATTTCATACATGTATTTACCACTTGTAACTGTTGTTGTATTGTAAATTTTTGTTTTATCATGTTGTTGCCAGCAACACTTAATACATGGCTCGTTTAATGTGCTTTAAACCTCAAATACTAATATTGAGACAAATGACATTTGTTTATTTCAATTTTTGTAGAACACAAAATACATACATCTACACACTTTGTGCAAATTCATATGCTTAACACTTTAATAAAAATAAATTGACAAAATTCAAAAGAAAATTGTTAAATTAAATCAAAATTTTAAGAATATTAAAAAATAAAGATTTGAATTTTTTTTATTTGACAAGAGTCAAGGGAAACATGTTGTTAGGGAATTAATCTTAATGTCTAATGTAATGCGTACATTTTAGAAATTCTTATAGAAAGTACTATGTGTGCTGTAAATAAATAATTAAAATTAACAAAGCATAATCCACAACTCAAGTTCGATATGGCACATTATTGTCTGCAACTAAAATTTGTTTAAATATAAAATATTTTTGTCTATCAATAAATTTACGAGACTATAAACTCGATTACAGACTAGACTGTATACCAGTCTATGGACTATATAAAAGATTATTGAAGAAATTATAGATAATACTTTAAAGTAATATATATATTGATATTACTTTAAGTAGATTAGATAATAGATTACACTATAGACTGGACTATAGTCTAGTCTATAATCTAGTCTATAGTGTAGTCTATAGTCTAATCTATAGTCTAGTCTATAGAGTAGTCTATAGTCTAGTCTATAGTCTAGTCCATAGTCTAGTCTATAGTCTAGTTTATAGTCTAGTCTATAGTCTAGTCTATAGTCTAGTTTATAGTCTAGTCTATAGTCTAGTCTATAGTCTAGTTTATAGTCTAGTCTATAGTCTAGTCTATTGTCTAGTCTATAGTATAGTCTATATTCTAGTCTATAGTCTAGTATATTCTCTAGTCTATATTCTAGTCTATAGTCTAGTCTATAGTCTAGTCTATAGTCTAGTATATAGTCTAGTCTATAGTCTAGTCTATAGTCTAGTCTATAGTCTAGTCTATAG
>NW_025810429.1:0-1269 GCF_022045245.1 Lucilia cuprina
TAGTCTAGTCTATAGTCTAGTCTATAGTCTAGTCTATAGTCTAGTCTATTGTCTAGTCTATAGTCTAGTCTATAGTCTAGTCTATAGTCTCGTCTATAGTCTAGTCTAAAGATTAATCTAAAGCCTGGTCTAGGAAATAAGAAACAATATTAAGATATAGCAATATCAAAGTTTTTATTATTTACAACAAATTTTTAGAAAATTTCTTCAATTAATCCGCATAAAAAAAAAATAAGACAAATTTAACACAATTGCATTTCTCAACAGGTTGTGAAATTGACAAAAAAAAACTAAAACGAACATTTGTTGTCTGTATAGTTTGTAGTTTTTTTGTTATTTATTGCTGTTACGTTATGTTAATTTAGGGCCTACCACAACAACAATTTTTGTTGGTTGTTATAGTTTTTTCTTTAAACACAATTCAAAAAGCAACAAGAAAAATAACAAAATCCCATTGTGATTTCTTCTCTTCCGCTGTGTATATTTATTTGAATTATTAGTTGGATATTGTGGTTTGTAGCCGTTACAAAATTTATAACAAAATAAAGACGAAAAATAAAAGAAAATACGACTGACCTTCAAAAATGTTAAAAAGTGTGAGTGATGTGATTGGCGGGGTTATACATATGTACATATATATATATTTTTTGTACATGTAATTTAAATAACCATAAAAATGTTGTAGACATACAATACAATACAGTGAGAGGTAAAATAATAGAAATATGCATACATATATGAATGTATGTACGACTTTTTAAAAATAAGTAAATAAGGAAAATTAGTTTGTTCTTATTTAAAGAGTTATATCATTGTACTTCTTCAAGTAGTTTCCAAATACCTATCGGCTTATTTGAATACATATATTGTTTTTTTATTTTGTTATACACTGTATGTAGCAGTTCGGCGCGTTGTATGATTAACTAATGAAATGTTTGTAGTAAGAAAATATTTAAGTTTTGACTTATGTATATAGGTGCATAAAGATTATAATATTGCGAATGTATATATGTATATACTCTTGGAACAAGATGCGTACAAGCTTCCATATTTTTGTCCCAACATTTTAGATTATTGTTTGATTAAAGTCTAGCCTATGGTCTATATTCATATTTAAGTTTAGAGTTATAGTTTAGTTATAGTCTAGTCATAGTCTAGTCCTAGTCTAGTCATAGTCTAGTCATAGTCTAGTCATAGTCTAGTCATAGTGTAGTCATAGTCTAGTCATAGTCTAGTCATAGTCTAGTCATAGTCTAGTCATAGTCTAGT
>NW_025810430.1:0-1035 GCF_022045245.1 Lucilia cuprina
AGAACTGAACTAGAACTGAACTAGAACTGAACTAGAACTGAACTAGAACTGAACTAGAACTGAACTAGTACTGAACTAGAACTGAACTAGAACTGAATTAGAACTGAATTAGAACTGGACTAGAACTTAATTAGAACTATAAATGTGTCTCTAATTGAGAGATTATGAAAAATATATTCGTAGCAATGTAATTCTCTTTAACCTGTGACTCTCCCTAATATTTAGTTAGTTCGAAACGTTGCAACGTGTTGACAGTATACTCGCGTTAATAATTTCTACTCCATACAATATTTATGACTCCTCTTTTGTTTTCTTGTTTTGTCCCTACATATTATGTTCGTTCGTCAAGCTTTCAAAACTATAAAAACAAGCACCTATAACTTAGGAGGGAGTTGCTTGTGTATATCGAGCACCACACACCCACAAAAGTGTGTCTTTCACTATAGCTCGGTGTGTATTTTTAATCTTTTTATACTTCCACTAATTATGAGTTTCTTGTTGACGAGGTCATGATACAGTCGTATATCATGTGGTACTCCACTACTACTACTGCTACTCAATTCCTTCAGTAATTTACCACATTATTCAGACTGATTTGTAGTGCTAGTGTGGTTTGACGTATATGAGGTTATGTAGTTGATGGTTTCTCGTTGTAAATAAAACCAATTAAATATTAATAAATATTTGTAAAAAAAATGAAACATGTAAAAATTATATTTAAGTATTTGCCAATGAGTTGGAAAGTACTATGACTACTGTAAAAAGGGTGCTAGAGATAAATTTAGTTTAAGTATTTTGTAATTTATATAGCAAAGTGACATATAAACCATAAAATGGAAGATTTATTTTGAGATTTGTGTTTGTTTTTGTTTGAGCAGTTGTAAATATAGACATTTTATTAAAAATTTAAGTTAAACACGGTTCCAATTAAGTTCTGTTCTAGTTCTGTTCTAGTTCTGTTCTAGTTCTGTTCTAGTTCTGTTCTAGTTCTGTTCTAGTTCTGTTCTAGTTCTGTTCTAGTTCTGTTCTAGTTCT
>NW_025810431.1:0-1036 GCF_022045245.1 Lucilia cuprina
GACATAAAGCATTAAATTTATTTTATTGATTTAGGCAAATACATAAAACTTCTAATTTATTGATAAGTTTTATACCCGTATAATATAAACATGCATTTCTATTCCACACGCATAGTTTTCTATTTTAAATATCAAAATTCAATCTACAAGATTGAACAGATATACCATATTAAAGTGCTTTAAAATGATGCCTAAATGACTGTCATAGCGTGAAAACTGTCAATGTTATATGCAGCCATATCGGAACCTTAAAATACCGCGTTCTTAAAGCTGTGAAAGTAATTCTACCGATCTATCCAATTAGCCATTTTCTAATAATATATTATGCGACAAATTATATACCAAAACAAATGGCAATTATAATGCAAAAAAAAAAGATATATAAACGACTGCTATAACATGAAAACTGTAAAAGATATTTGCAACCATATCGGAGCCTTAAATTACCGCATTTCCAAACCTGTACCAATAAATATACCGGTCTATCCAATTTTTGTAAAAATTCATTATGCCACAAATTGTACACCAAAACAAAATGCAACTGTAATGCTTTTAAATGATGCATAAACGATTGCCCTGGCATGAAAACTGTCAAAGTTATTTGCAACCATATCGGAACCTCAAATCACAGCGTTTTTAAATATAGAACAACTATTCTACCGATCCTTCAAATTGACCATTTTTTAGACGAACACATTATGCCACAAATGATGTACCAAATTAAAGTGCAATCATAATGCTTTAAAATGATGCATAAATGACTGTCATAGCTTGAAAACTGTCAAAGTTATTCACAACCATATCGGATCTTCAAATTACCGCCTTTTTAAACCTGGGAAAATAATTCTACCGATCTATCCAATTGGCCATTTTCTAAAAATACATTATGCAATAAATTATATACCAAAACTAATGGCAACTTTAATGGTTTAAAATGGTGCATAAACGACTGTCCTAGCACGAAAAGTGCCAAAGTTAACTGCAACCATATCGGAACCTCAGATTACTGCGTTTATTAAACATAGAACAATAATTC
>NW_025810432.1:0-2293 GCF_022045245.1 Lucilia cuprina
AACCAAATGCTTTATTTTTTTAAATAATCCCCATTTTTAACATACATACTGACTGGTGTAGGGTATCATATGGTCGGCTTCGCCCGACTATACATTCATACTTGTTTATATTTTAATTCTGTTAGAAGTATTTTAATAGGGGTTACTGCTTTTTATACAAAAAAAGATAAAATAATTAAAAATTAATTAATTAATTCTTTTATTGTTTTGAATCAATAAAACGTTACCTTTAATGAACATATTTTTAATAACTTGGAATTAAACTGTCTAAGGAATATTGCTTTGGACACTAATACTGCAATACTATTTTTTGTTAGCTCTCTTCTAATTAAGGAGTTATACACTTTCAAAAACTTAAGAATATTAGTATTATATAAAGGTCATTAAAAGATCTGGTGTTAATAACTAAAAAAGTACCTACATATAATTAGATTAATTAAATCCAAAGCTATATGAAAATTACACTGTGATACAAAAGTGAAGAAAAATAAAATGCAGACGTTCTCATATACCAATTCTATTTCGTTATAGTCCATAGAGTACGAATATATTTTTAGTTTTCCCCTATCACTTCGTTAACTTACTTTTTAAGAGCAAAAGATGCGAAAAAGAGCCATTTTTGAAGTTTTAAATTTGAAAAATCATAAGTTTAGTAGTTTTCATCAGATTTCCGATATTTTTTTTAATGATACAAGTGTTGCCTTTTAATCCAAGAAAAGAAATCCAAAATTTATGGTCAAATGTCTGAGTTACGGTCGTTTAAGTAAAAAAACTCACACTTTTTTAAAAAAATTTCATTTTCATCATGCTCTACTTTGACCATGAGGCAGTGAGTTCATTTTTTATTACTTTCCCGAAGAATCACATAAAGGAAGGTTTCTAAAACTTGTTATTTCATAAAATCTATGAAAAACTGGATGATTTATGCCAATTTTTCTAATAGCATGTTCCTCGAATTTTTGGTTTTCTCCATACAAATTAGTTTTTGTATAAAAATGTTTATAAACATTTTTTAAACTTGTTACAAAGAAAACCAGAAATATGAACGTTTTTGTATGGAAGAAATATGCTATATTTTTATAAAACTTAGCACAACTCATAACCTTTTTCATCGATTATCATAAATTGACCATCATTGGAAACCCAACTTAATGTGCCTTTTTTCAAATGTAATAAAAGCTAAAGATACTGCTTCATGGTCAACGTAGAGCAGTATGAAAATTTAAAATTGTGAAAAAAGTGTGAGTTTTTTTACTTAAATGGCCGTAACCAAGACATTAATCATAAATTTTGGATTTATTTTTTTGGGTTGAAAGACAACACTTGTATCTTTAAAACAAAATATCCAATTTGAAAATCGGTTGCAAACTACCATAAATATATATTTTTTTTGAAGTTAAAACTTCAAAAATAGTTCTTTTTCACATCTTTTGCTCTTAAAAAGGAACTAAACGAAGTGATCGGGAAAAATTAAAAATATATTCCTACTCTACAGACTATAACGAAATGGAATTGGATTGCATTTTTTTGCTGTATCACTATGTTATTAAAATTGTATTGGTTTTTAAAATATTTGATTTTTTATCCAAGTCAAAAAATAATTTATGTATAAAACAGTAGTATTAATTTGAATATAATGATTCCAGCTAACGTTTAAATACTTTAAGTAAAATTTTAATGTATTTTTTTTTTGTTACGATAATGAAATACAAATAAAATTTTAGCCCAAAGTGATCATGCGAGATCTAGAAACAGGACCTAAACGCTCAAATAGTTTAAAAAATATTGAAAGTTAAGATTATCTCTTATAGTTTAGGAGATATTCGCATTTGAAAATTAAAACTTTTAAATTTTTACCGTCCTTACTTTAGTTTTTTGATAATAGCGGGTCCAAATATTCCCGATTTTCGCCATTTTTTATTCGCTTAACAACATATATATCAAGCAGTGAAAAAATTATGTAAAAATCATGACTGAGTCCAAAGTTATAGACATTTTAATTTAAAAAATTAAAAAAAGGCGATTTTTTGCCATTTTTTTGGAAAAAAGTATCTTTTTCTTTTTAAGGTATCTAAAAAGTTTCTAAGAAGATGTATATATAATTTATACTTTTGAAAAGCTGACTTTACATAAAATACGATAAATGAAACAAAACCTAAAAATGTTTGATACCGAGGGGACCAGGTCCATCCAAAAAAAAACCCTATTTTTTATGGAAAATTCAATTTTGAGCAAAAATTCTCAAATCGCATAGTCGATATCAAATTATAGTGACCTGTTTTATATGACCCAA
>NW_025810433.1:0-1415 GCF_022045245.1 Lucilia cuprina
AGATATATAGATAGATAGATAGATAGATAGATAGATAGATAGATAGATAGATAGATAGATAGATAGATAGATAGATAGATAGATAGATAGATAGATAGATAGACAGATTGCCCTTAATTTTAACACTTTATTTCTTTTGTTGGAAGACGAATATTTTTCCTCATGGGAATACTACATGACATTAAATTGTCATCGTTACAGTTTTCTCTCAATACATCAATGATGAATTTTTTACAAAAAATTGTTAAAAATTTGTAATTGAAATAAAATTTAGATAAAATTAAAAAAAAATTAATAATAAAATTTAAAAATAAAATTGTTGGAATTCTACAAAACACAATAATTACACTGTATGTAAAATTCCAACATATCTCCCGATTTTGAACCAACTTTTCAAAACGGAGTATGCCACTAGATTCTACGACCCAAAATAAGTTTAGATGTCTCGGTGTTCTTTTGTGTCTTTTTGACATATTTACAGTGTTATTTATAAAACCATGAAAATACAATAACTATGGATTTTATTCCAGTAATTTCTATAATTTTGTAAAATATTAAAAAAGTTTTTTTCTTACTTTTATTCCCAATGACTTTCGTTTCTCTTTAAACCCCTTCATACTTTAAAAACTTTAATTTTTTGGGTTTATTCTAAAAAAACATTTTCTTTAATACAACAAACAAATGTAAACAAAAAAAGTAAAAGAAAACCGTTCACCCACTCAAATTTACACGCATAAATAAACAATTTATGTATAATATGACATTTTACTCAGTTCGTTGTTGTTTTTGTTTCTACTATTTGTTTTTATTTCAAATTTGGGCCCCCCTTTAAGTGCAACTATGCCATCATCATCATTGGAATTGGAAAACGGAAGTTTTGTATAATTCTCTTTATAAAAATGCCTAAACATTTAATTTTCCTAAACACAATATTTAAAAAGAATATACACATTCATTTAAAAATTCAAAAAATCTGTTGTCATAAAATTATTTTTTTTAGATGAATGAATAAATGAATATGACAGAGAAGGAAAGAGAGATTATAGAACAACAGTTTTTAATGAATAGATGATGGGGCAATAACATAAACGACCGAGATATTATCATGTCATGTTATTTTGTACAATTGTGGGTTTTATATGTATTTTAAAAACTATTGAAAACTTTCTTGTAATTGCATTTTAAATCATTAAATTTTAAATACAAATAAGTTAGCCAATTTATTTATGGGAATAAAGAGAACTTACTAATTCAACATATTGTTATTTAGGCTGTGAGTTTTCCAAAGTTCTCCCATTTTGATATTTTATTTATCTATCTATTTATCTATCTATCTATCTACCTATCTATCTATCTATCTATCTATCTATCTATCTATCTATCTATCTATCTATCTATCTATCTATCTATCTATC
>NW_025810434.1:0-5191 GCF_022045245.1 Lucilia cuprina
TAGTTAGTTAGTTAGTTAGTTAGTTAGTTAGTTAGTTAGTTAGTTAGTTAGTTAGTTAGTTAGTTAGTTAGTTAGTTAGTTAGTTAGTTAGTTTGTTAGTTAGTTTGATTAAAACACTAACTACACACATACAAACGTTCACATCCATATGGTTTTCGTTTTTGTTCGCATAAGTACTATTTCTTATTGTTTTAGTTAATAAGTTACATAAAAAGCAACTTCCTGCAGAGTCTGAAAATATAACAGAACAAGCAATTTTTGCTTTAATAGTATTAGCAAAATGTAGCAGCAGTTTAAGTAAATCTGAAGTCAGTGGTAGTAGTAGGTGATGGCTGCTATTTTGTTACTTTACCTGACTGTCTAGTATTGAAAATATTGCTGTTGTTGTTTGATTGTCGGTTGCATTTGTAAATAAAAAATTGAATTACATTTTAAGTGCAGGCATGTTGTAGAAATGTTATAGACAGACACAGTTAGATAAACAGTTTGTCAGTCAGATACAATTAGAAGGAAGTATCTGTATACTCTTAAAAAACAGCAGTGGAAATTGTTGTTGCTACTGCCACAACTACAAAGAAATTACAAAAATCTTTTTATTCTCATTGTTTGACTGCATGTGGTGTTGTTAAGTTTTAATTACTTTATCAAAATCTTATATCATTTATTTTTTTGATATTATCGTGTAATTTTGTAATCTTCAATTTTGTGGAAAAAAAGAGGTGTTCTACTTTGAGAGCCCAACTTGAAACGTATAAAACTCGACTTTTTATGAAAAGCCTTAAAATCTAATCAGGTCCTTATATAACGTTTTTTCCTATTTAAAATCCCGCTATTATCATCTCTCTTATTAAAATGTTTTTTTTTCTATTTGTTGGCTAAAGGATTATAAAAGAAAATCTGCCGCCATCACCAATGTAGTGGAATTGAGTAGTTGGTTCCTTGTTGAGTTGTATTAAGAAGTGTAGTTAGTGTTAGTGATAGATAGTTACTTAAGAAGTTGTTAAAGGATTTTTTTATAATTTTTTTTCAATTCTATTGCAGGCACAGAAATAATACAGACAAGTTTTACCAAAATACAGAGAGAAGAGGAAATGAAAATCAAATCAGCTTCCAGACAATACTAAAAATATAAGCCTATTGCGTTTTTTAATTACGTTAATGGTTTAACAAACTCAACTCGAGCAGTGACAATAACAACAACAGGTAAAATACATTGTGCAATTTTCTTTGTTAAACAAGTACTTTTAAGATTATTCTTCCGTTTTTTTGTTGCTTTTAATATTTGTTATACAAAAAAAAAAAAAAAAACTTAAACATACAAATTAATTTTGTGTTCCTTACCGTTTTATTGTCTGCCAGCAAATTGAAGTTTTTTGTTCATTAATTTGTTTCCTGCGCTTGAAAGTGGTATAGAAGAAATTGTTGTACAATGTTTATAAGTTTAATTTAAATTTTATATTTAATAAGACAATATTTTTCAATAACAAAATAAGAAAAAGTTATTTTAAATTACGATTTAAATTTTCTTCTCCATAAACTACTTAGCAAAAAAAGAACTTTGAAAGAAGCGAAAAAGAAGTAGAATTTTCTCTATGGAAGTATAGAAAAGCGACCTGAAGAAGTTATGATTTAAAGACAGGCTTGTCATAAGAGGGATGTCCTTTTTATTTGATTCCAAATTCACTACATCTGAAGTCATTCTCAGGAAGTCATTTTTATGTTCATTTTTGGAAGTTATTTGACTCAAAGAATATTCACATAAACAAATAAATAACACACACAACCCCAAAATTGGTTTAATTAAAAAAATATCAGTATAAAATAAGTAAGAAGTTATAGTCGGGCGAGGAAGACCATATAATACCCTACACCTGTATACGAATAAAATGTTGCATTTAAGTTGATAATATAATATAGCATTTAAGTTGAATTCTACCTTGCCGCAGATATACTTAAGCCATTTGTTGTTTAATAAAACTGTGGATATTTAGGTAAAATTTTGATGGGGCCTTTTATAGGGGCTAGGTGCAAATAAGGCCCTATAACTATAAAGTTGTGGTAAATTTCATGGAATTATCTCAAAAATTGCGACCTGTAGTTTTATTACAAGGTTTACAAGCCCTAATCGGAGGTTCAGTTCTATGGTTGCTAGGTGGTATAATAAACCGATGTTAACCATTTTCAATAGACTTCGTCTATGCCACCATTATTAATAGGCTTCGTCTGTGGTACCATAGAAGTTCATGTGCTAAATTTCATTAAATTATCTTTAAAATTGCGACCTATAGTTTGATTACAAGGTTTACAAGGCCTATTCGAGGGGCTAGTTGTATGAGGGCCAGGTGAAATAATGGACCGATCTTAACCATTTTTAATAGGCTTGGTCCCTGGGACAATAGAATATCATGTACCAAATTTCATTGAATTATCTTCAAAATTGATTACAAGGTTTAGATGGACGGACAGACAGACAGACAGACAGACAGACAGACAGACAGACTGACTGACAGACTGACGGAAGGACGGACAGACATAGTTATACTGGGTTTGTGTTGGTGTAGTGTAAGCTATAAAGTATTTCGTCGGTTTACTAACTTACAAATATCATTGAATTATCTTCAAAATTGATTACAAAGTTTACATGGACGGACAGACAGACAGACGGACGGATGAACACAATTAAATCGACTCAGAAAATGATGTTGGGCCGATTGGTATACTGGGTTTGTGCTGGTGTGGTGTAAGCTATAAAGTATTTCGTCGCCCCTTATCTAAAAATAGACTTTTGGATAAAAACATAAAGGACAACAACAATTAAAATCTATGACCACTTTAATATTCCACCAAAAATAGAAATCTATTCTCTAGTTAAACTAAAGGTCCTAGAACAGAAGCAATTAAAATCTTTGATTAATTCTATATCCCATTAAAATCGATTTCTAGTTAAACTAGAAAAATTATTAAAATCTGTGAGTCAAAATATAAAAATCTTCCTTAAGGCAAAAATTATAACATTCAAATTTTTCTTTTTTTCCACACTTAAAACAAAATGTTATCTGTTAGTACTTATTTAAAACTCTTTACTCATTAGAAACACTATCTCATGTTTTAATAACTACATCTTGGCTTTTGAAAGCCTGCAGTGATGGTGTTGTCGTAGTGACAGTAAGTCATACTTTGTTACAAAATACATTTTTACCGGACAAGTGTCCTCTATTAAGTCCGTGCAGCTTTACATCGTTCAAATACAGTTGCTGTTTGTTGTTACACAGTAATAGTTTCTATGTTTGTATGATGTGTAATTACAATACCTGCTTGTGTTCGGCTTTCACAGCTAAACCACAATTGTGGCCATTGTGGTGTAATATCAATTGGTTATCGCGTTTGCAACGTTATTTTAACGATATTTTGCTATTTACTAGCATTTTACCAAAAAAAAAAAAAAAACAAAATATATAACGAAAGAATAACGATGAAAAGACCTTCTGCTGTATTTTTATGCAGAGCTAAGCAGGTGCTTGACTTTAGTCGCCTTTCATGGCAGACTGACAACATACAACAACAGCCATTAACCAGCCAGCCTGTATACGACGCTGACGACGAGTTTGAAGTAGTTGATGACAAAATCGAAAAAAGAAAAGCATAACAACAACTAAAACGACTACAGGCAAACAACATTATTGGTGAATTATTAAGTTAGAGTTGAAAGTTTAAGTGCGCCACGGTGATTTGTGTAAATGGTGCTAATACTATTACAACTTCTCATACTCAACGTAATTGTTCCAAAAAACACATGCATTCATTTATTCGTTCAATGTACTTTCATATTTTACTCCTAAGTATTAAAGTAGGATAAAAACAAACTACAGTTGAACTTGGTTATAATGAACTCTTGCCTTATACTCTTTTATGGCTATATGCTACCTTTAACTAAATGTAACAACTTTTTCGTTGTAATTATGTTAGTCTGTTCATCATACTTATAAGAGCAGGCTGGTTGGTTGCTAGTTGTTTGCTTCCATTAATAACTACTACTACCTATTGTATATAATTTGGTTTTGTTGCAGTTGCCTTTAAAAATCTATGGCCTGTTTCGATATTCTTTAGTATTCTATTCTATTTAACATTATATTCTCTGTCCTTATTGTCGTCGGCCTTATTTTAAAGCGAATAAAAGCATCCTTGAATCGACTAGAAATTATTCACGAATACATTGTCTACAGCAAATGTTCCCTGTGTCTTTTGTAAGCGAAAAAAGTAATTTGTGAGTCCATTCAATTCTAGTAGTAATTAAAAAAACATTGGAAAAGAGCGTTTGAATAAAAAGAAAAATTATTCCAAAATTTAATGATTGTAAAGCACTTTGTTGCTTTAAATGTGACTATTTATGCACCATACAACATACTCCTACAACTTTATGTTGCCTGGGTTTGGCTTGCTTGTTGGCTGCAGTACTCGAAAGTGAGTAATGGCTTAGTGGACTAGTGTTAATATCGTATTGCAAATGTATATTAAATCTTTACCAGTAGCAGTCTACTAGTTAAACTTGTATTTTCTGTGAAAATTTAAAATTTTAATTGATTTGATAGAGTGCAAACCACTATATTTCTTCTGTATCCTTTATAAATGATTTGTCGACATAATTTTATACTCGTTAAACTGTCAAGGATGGTTGTTTAGACAGTAAGCAATGGAATAGAGAGAGAGAGGGGATGGAGATGTCGGGATAATTTGAAAATGTATAAAAAGTCATGTACTTTACACGAAAATTAAAAGGGATTTTACTGATACCATCATCATCAAGCAAACAACCAACCACAACCATATAAACATGATACTAAAAATGTCATAAAATGCTGCTTACTTCTTTTGCCCATGATTTTATTACTTTGTACTTTAATGGGGGAAATTGATTGATATTTAAAATTTTGAATGGAAAATCGTAAAATTTTCAAGAGTCTATAAAGTCACTTATAAGTGTTTTAATTAAGAAATGGAATTTTTAGAACGTTATAAATAAGTACTGGTACATTTAGTTAACTAACTAACTAACTAAATAACAAACTAACTAACTAATTAACTGACTTACTAACTTACTAATTTACTAACTTACTAACTTACTAACTTACTAACTTACTAACTTACTAACTTACTAACTTACTAACTTACTAACTTACTAACTTACTAACTT
>NW_025810435.1:0-1318 GCF_022045245.1 Lucilia cuprina
GTATATAGATTAACATTTCCTAGTGCAAAGAGTTTACGATTTTTATCATTGGGCCAACTATACACAAAAAAATGAAATTCAAAATCAAACAAAAAATGCATAAAGCCAAGTAGTTTTTTTAATAATATAGGACCTATCACGAAATTCGTAAAATCAAGTACTAAAATTCGTAAATTCTTTATTGAAAAAATTTCCGAATATTTCTTATTAAAATAATATAGTATTTACGAAAAATAATGATAAATTTTCCCAATATTTCCACACATTTGTTTTACTAAGTTATTTGTACTGAAATTTATGCAAACATTTAATCTGGAAACAACTAAATTATTTATTGTATTTGTGCAATAAAAATACACAAAATTTCTTATTAAATCTTTAAAAATTAAAAAAAAATATATTGAATTTTAACAAAAATTTTACTAATTCTATAAAATAAAAATTTTAAGAAAGTATTTCCATATATACTTACAACAATTTCATTTTACATTCTGAAAATTATTATTTTGTACTGTGAAAACTGAAACATTTATACATTAAATGTTATTAACAAAGTAAGAATTATATCAATCCATTTTAGTACATACCAAAATATGTTTTATTTTTGTATTCCACATACTGACATATGAGAGAAACCTAAACAAAAACATTTATTGAATCAGTAAAAATATTTACTGAAAATTAAATTCATTTCAATAAAGTGTTTGATAGAAAATATTTTCTTTCTGTGTGCAAATCAAATAAATTCGTTATAAACCCAAATAAAAATATTAATAAAAATCGAAATTAAATTTAAGCAAACGATTGTTAAGAAAAAATTGTTCATATTTCACACATTTTTTTTGTCCCAGCAAAAAAGTGAGGAAAAAGAAGTAGAATTTACACCACAAATAACATACTTGAAGTACTTCAAATTTCGGTGAAAAACCTATGAATTTTACATAAGCGTGTCATTGAAGGGATGTTGTTCATTTTTGACAGCTATAAACTACATCTAATCTTATTCATAAATGCAATAAAAATCCGATATTTAGATGTCAAAAATAAACCGAATTCGTTCAATGACATGCTTATGTTAATTTCATTGGTTTTTCACCAAAGTTTGATGTACTTCGAATATATTATTTGTAGTGACTTTTCTTTCCTCAATTTTAACTGGGTTTTCATTTATAAGGAAATATTTGGTTTATAAAAGCAAAAAATATATAATCTCATTTTTAGATGTGATAAAGATATCGTTTGTAAAGTATGACATCAATTAATTTTTGCTGGGATATAGTAGTACATATAGGCGAAACTGAAGCGGTTTTCAAAAAAA
>NW_025810436.1:0-1504 GCF_022045245.1 Lucilia cuprina
GTCTATAGTCTAGTCTATAGTCTAGTCTATAGTCTAGTCTACAGTCTAGTCTATAGTCTAGTCTATAGTCTAGTCTATAGTCTAGTCTATAGTCTAGTCTACAGTCTAATCGATAGTCTAGTTCATAGTCTAGTCTATTGTCTAGTTCATAGTCTAGTCTATAGTCTAGTCTACAGTCTAGTCTATAGTCTAGTCTTTAGTGCATTCTGTAGTCCAGTTTATATTAAAATCTACAGTCTAGTATAAAGTATATTCCATTGTCTAGTTTATAATGTTTTTAATCTTTTTTTATTTACAACAAATATCATACAGTTTTCCAATAATTACCCCCAATACTTCATTAGGTCAATTAAAATTTATTACAATTCATAATCATTTATATATTGTTTTAATTTATTATCCAGATTTTAAATGGCTCTAAAACAAAAACTTATACTTATTACAAAATTTTTAATTAATTTATGGTTTAAAATGTTTGGCATTTTCAAAATCAATATTGCACTCATGCATGCATGTGCGTGCGTACATACGTACGTAGATACTAAATGGGTGGAATCATATAGACTTTCGAAAGACGGAAACTGATACTTAATTTAAAATGAATTTTCATTTAGAAAGTATTATGAAAAAAACATATTTAAGCACAAAGTCATATGCATGCACATGCCTGCAAAATTTGCATTAAGGATAAATTCAAGTAAAATGTATTTAAACATGTTTTTCTGTTTATATGTATGGAAACATACACCAAGAGAATTTTTTTAGTAAAAACAGAAAAAGTAATTTATTTAAAACTATAGATTTCTATAGCATTTAAAACAAATCGTTTTTTTAACTGCTCTAGTTTATTAACAGTTTTGTTTTATTGTTGTTATAAATATATTACCAACAAATCAAAAAACTTCAGACATTTTAATTTTGCTGCTTTTGTTGGTTTTATTACTCTGAATTGAGGTCAAATTATATAAATATTTCTGCATTTTTAACACAAACAATCAATTATTGATTTTCTTCATAAAATGAGCTCTCTTTTCTTACTGTGTACTAATTTTTAGATTGTTTGAAAATGTTGCTTTGTTGTTATAGTCGAAGTGACCAATATGCACAATTGAGCTTTTTAAAGTTAAATGTTAAATCAATATTGAAATGTAATTTTAAGAATTGTTGGCAATTAGAAAACCAAAGACGGATGGAATTGCGATAAAGTATATGCAAGAACATAGACTACACTATATGCAGGACTATAGACAAGACAATGTACTAGACCACAGACTAGACTAGGGACTAGACTATAAGCTAGACTATAGACTAGACTAGACTATAGACTAGAATATAGACTAGACTATAAACTAGACTATAGACTAGACTATAGACTAGACTATAAACTAGACTATATACTAGACTATAGACTAGACTATAGACTAGACTATGGACTAGTCTATAGACTAGACTATAGACTAGACTATAGACTAGACTATAGACTAGACTATAGACTAGACTATAG
>NW_025810437.1:0-1181 GCF_022045245.1 Lucilia cuprina
AAAAAAAAACACTCACCAATTTTACAACTCACTAAATTTTTTCACAACCACTTCAAATAAATCAATGTGGCGTTAAGCACAATTTGCAGCTGGCAAAATATTTTTTTTAAGCCAACACTATAAAAAGTTGTTAAAAATATGTTGTTGTTCTCTTACTTTTTCACGCCTTAAGAACATTAATACGAACAGTTCAATTAAATTCTTCAATTAAAGGCAAATTATCATATAATATATAGTATACGTTTGGGAGTTTAACAAAAAATTTAAAGATATTGTTGAATTTTTTAAATATTTTCAAAATTTATAGCAATAATTTCATATCGATTAATTGATTAAGAGTGACTAATCTAAATCACACACACATTTATAATCAACCTTACCTTAATGCAAACCTTATTTATAGCTATGTAAATGTGTGTGCGTGTGCGATAAATCTAACAATGTCAGTTACTGCAGCAACTGTTAAACATCTTAAGATGTTAAAAGGTTTGAGTTAATTTATGCGAATAAAATTAACCACCTTAAGAAGATGAATGAAAAGACAATTTTCTAATTAATTAAACAATAAATGAGACTACAATTGAGATTAAATGAATAAAATTAAAAATAATGCAGCAGACGAATTACAAAAGTTCAAAGACTTATGTGCAGTCTAATCTATAAACGGGGTTGTAACAGCTAATATAGTGTTGTCTGGACTCTAGAGTTATCTATAATCTGGACTATAGAAAACTTTATAGTCTGGACTAAAGAGTGGTTTTTAGTTTTGACTATAGAGTTGTCTATAGTCTGGACTATAGAGTTGTTTATTATCTGGACTATAGAATTGTCTATAGTCTGGACTATAGAATTGTCTATAATTTGGACTATAGAATTGTCTATAGTCTGGACTATAGAGTTGTCTATAGTCTGGACTATAGAGTTGTCTATAGTCCGTACTATAGAGTTGTCTATATTCTGGACTATAGAGTTGTCTATAGTTTGGACTATATAGTCTATAGCCTATACTATAGAGTTGCCTATAGTCTGGACTATAGAGTTGCCTATAGTCTGGACTATAGAGTTGCCTATAGTCTGGACTATAGAGTTGTCTATAGTCTGGCCTATGAAGTTGTCTAGTTGTTGACAGTCTGGTTTATAGAGTTGTCTATAGTCTGGATTAAAGTGTTGTCTATAGTTTG
>NW_025810438.1:0-1049 GCF_022045245.1 Lucilia cuprina
AGATTCCTAAAATTTTGTCGGAGCCACTTTAGTGTCAATATGATAATTTAGGATGAAATGTGGGAGGACTGGCGTTAGGGGGCGTGGCACCTTCCATATAAATTAAATACAAAAATTCGTTTATATTGGAAACTATTACAGTTAGAATCGTATACAACTTATACAACTTTGCACGAAGAACTTTAATATTCATCTTTTATCTGAGGGGGTTTGCAGCACCCATATGAATAAAATAGAAAAATTCGTATATCTGAAAATCTGTTAGAGATAGAATCATTAAATTTAACTTGAAGAGTTTTTACATTCATCTGAACATTTAGAGTATAACGAGCGAACTTTTAATAAGGACTATGAATAAAATACAAAATATTGTTTATTTAGGAAAATTTTTCTTATATATTACATTAATATTCATCTAAACATTTTGAGGATAAAGGGCGGACTTTAATCTGGAGAGCTTGAAGCCCCTACATAAATTAAATAGAAACAAGTAAGTGTGCTATATTCGGCTGTGCCGAATCTTATATACCCTTCACCATACTGTATTTTAAAAATAATTGATCTGACAGTGTAGTTAATAAAAACATTAACAAAACATTGCAAAACAAAAGGAAAAATTATTTTATTTTAACAAAAAATGCAAATCATATTTTTTTGCTGTGTATTTTTTGTATGTTTTTGTACATACAAAAAAATACACAGCTGAATAAAACCAAATACATCCACACCCAGGATCGGCAGACATATACTACTACATTTTGCACTTGTATAAGTGAAAGAGCGAAAAAACAAGAAATGAGAAATCATTATACTCTCATCTCCACAAAAATGTATGTATGGAAAACTGATATTTAGAAATAATATTAATGTAACACAAAACTAATATTTTTTAGTTTAAAAGTAGTAAATATTTTTTGGCCTGTTTTGCACATATTTATTTTAAATATTAAAATATATGTATATAAAAACACAAATTTGAGCTTTTTAATTATATTTGTAATTAAATATATACATATTAAAGGTAAAAATTAAACAAAAGTACATTAAAT
>NW_025810439.1:0-1458 GCF_022045245.1 Lucilia cuprina
TCTAGTCTATAGTCTAGTCTATAGTCTAGTCTATAGTCTAGTCTATAGTCTAGTCTATAGTCTAGTCTATAGTCTAGTCTATAGTCTAGTCTATAGACTAGACTAAAGTCTAGTCTATAGTCTATAGTTTTGTTTTATTCTAGTCTCTAGTCTAGTCTGTATTCTGAAAAAAAGGTATTAAGTCCTTTAGTTCCCTGCAAATAATGAAGAAGATTACAATCGCATTGTGTAATTTCAACAAACAGTTGCATCTTCCTGTGTATCAAACATTTATAAAGAGGAAGAAACTAAAAACATATAAAAAACCAGACATAATGACACGGAATACTGAGGATGTGTAAAGAGGAATGATGGGGCTGTGAAGGGTTGTGAAAGATGCAAACAAACTGACAAAGTCAAAGACAGTATTAGGGGTGGGGTTAAAATACGCTTAACTATTCACATACATAGTTCAAAATGTCAAGTGACACAAAAAATGGCAAAACAAAACATGCTTCCGCATGAATACACAATATGAATTTTCAAAGCGCAGCAGCAGCTGCTTCATTTTTAGTAAATTTGTTGCATAATTTTCTGTTTGAAGATTATCCACTTGTTTGGTTGTTTATCATGCTTTGAGGTAGATATAATTGTGTTTGATTTTTTGATGGTATTTTTATAATTACTATTTCTCATCAACCATCAACAACCGGTTAATTTGTTTGGTATTCGGTTAAAAAAAAAACAACATCAACAACAATGTACAATATGTTGGAATAATTTTGTTTATTTTATATCTTGATGTGTGTCTTTTTGTGGTGCATTCATCAAAACCATGGACAAATTATTTGAAATATTTTTCAAACAAAATATTTTTGCAGACTCTATTTGCCTGTTAATGTTTAAGCATGAACCATTCGTGTTGCGGACTGTGCTGTTTTGGTTTTCTCTTAGTGTGTTTTTAAATACGATTTGCTCTGTTTCACTTGAGTTTGATTCGATGAAATTTTATTTGTTGCAATTAAAATAATTGTTTAAATAAAAAGTGTCATAATGTTGATATATTTTTTTTAATTATTGTTTTGGACTGCTGCTGATTGTTTTACGCGTGTATTTTAGAGCCACAAATTAATGTGGATTTATGTGATTGTTTTAATTGTTTCATAATTTGTGTTGATTTGTAAAACGTTTCACTTTAATTGTGGTACGCACATGAATAGATATTATTTCATTTGTTGCAATTGTGTAGTAACTTGTAAAATAAAGAATAATGTGAAATTAATAAACGTGTAAGTCTAGACTATTGACTACGGACAAGAATAGACTAGACTATTGGCTAGATTATAGACTCGACTATGGACTAAACTACAAACTAGACTATAGACTAGACTATAGACTAGACTAGACTATAGACTAGACTATAGACTAGACTAGACTATAGACTAGACTATAGACTAGACTAGACTAGACTATAGACTA
>NW_025810440.1:0-2081 GCF_022045245.1 Lucilia cuprina
GTTCTAGTTCAGTTCTAGTTCAGTTCTAGTTCAGTTCTAGTTCAGTTCTAGTTCAGTTCTAGTTCAGTTCTAGTTCAGTTCTAGTTCAGCTCTAGTTCAGTTCTGGTTTAGTTCTAGTTCAGTTCTAGTTCAGTTTTAGTTCAGTTCTAATTCATTTCTAGTTCAATTCCAATTCAGTTCTAGTTCTGTTTTAGTTCAGCCTTACCCTCAATCAATTTTCTTGTTTTTGTAACTGAATTATTTAACTAAAATTAATATATCCCTTCTTTTTTCCATTGAATTAAATCACTGGGCTACGCATTTTCCAAAAATAAACTTTTTCTAACTACTAACACCCTTAACTATATCCTGCCCCAAAACGCTTAATAACAATACAAAAAATTTACTCCATGATAGCCTAGCTTTTGTAACATAATACCATATTTAACCACACAATACAATTTACTTGCCCATAATGAAACAAACAAAGTCTAAATTTTTAGTAAGTTTTTTTTTTTTGCTAAAAAAGTTTAGAATTGCAAACAAACAATAAACATAGAGTAAAAGTTTTGTAAGTTAGTTTTAGTTTACAGTTTGGACCAAACAAGATGGAAGTATATAGTAAAATAGATTAAATATACATGTGTATAAATTACAGGTAATCTAGATAAAATTCCATTTGTAAATTGAGCAGAAGTCCCAAAAATTACAAACAAAAATAAACTAAAGTAGTTAAACTGTATTTAAGAATGGAGGGTGCCACCGGAAATAAAAGAAATTTTATTACGAAAAGTTATTGGCTAAGAACTTTCTCACTCTCTCTTGTTTTCACATACATGTTCATAGAACGAAAAATTTTGTGTAAATCAAAAGTAAGTGAACTTTATATAAAAAAGTATTAATTATTGCTGAGACAAATTGTTGGTTTAACCTTTTACTGACTTACCGTCGTATTTTGCAAAAAAGAGTTTGTGTGTTGGAAAAAGATTTAAGTAATTCAATTAATTCTGGTAATTTATTAAAGAGAATTAAAGAAAAAAGTTTATTTTTTGGTAATAAGACTTTTTAACTTTTTACATGACTTTTTATTTTGTTTATTTATACGATAGGATAACAATTACTCTTGTAGACTTGGTAAAATTATAATGATAACATGAAATGTCGCCTGACCAAAATCAATGTCATGTCAATTAAATGTCAGGCATTCTCACTCTTCCAATTATTTTCTACCATTTACTCATCCTTGACAAGCAAATTTTTGCAGTTAATTAAATGTTTTGTATTAAACAAAAGATTAAGTAAATCTTCTTAAAATCGTATTCAATCTTTTTTCTTACTTGGTTTATTATTTTGTTGGTCTATTACCATTGGTACTGTGACCTATTTTCCCTTCAGTAGAAATATACTTTGTATTTGTATGAAAAAGTATATATTTGACTGAAATGCAAAAAAAAAAAACGAAGCCATCAATCAATCAATTTGTCAAAGCTATGTCTTTTAACCACAATTAAAGGTATGGTTTTATTTGCAAAACAAAAAACCTTTTTCTACTTTTACTTTTATATTCTGACAGTAATAAAAAACATGCTTTTGCATGACAAAAAAGGATTTGCTGTTTTAGTATTACAGTGAGAAACCTTTAGAGATAGAATCTTCTATTTTGTGCAAAAAAATTTTATTTAATGGATGTTATGTTGACATTTTATCAATTTACTTCGTTTTAATACCCTACACCACTTAAGTGGGGAGGGCATATTTGGTTTTTTGTTGATGTTTGTAACGCACAATAATATTGGCCCTATACCCACTTTAAAGTATACCAATCGGCTTAGAATCATTTTCTTAGTGGATTTAGCTATGTCCGTCCGTCCATCTGTCCGTCCATCTGTCCGTCCGTCTATGTAAACTTTGTAATCAAACTACAGGTCGCAATTTTGAAGATAATTCAATGAAATTTAGTACATGATATTCTATTGTCCCAGGGACAAACCCTATTATAAAAATTGTTAAGACCGGTCCATTATTTTACCCCCATACAACTGTACCCCCGATTACTGCTTGTAAACCTTGTAATGTCTAAAATCAAATAATTGCTTATGTTT
>NW_025810441.1:0-4166 GCF_022045245.1 Lucilia cuprina
CAGTTCATGTTCAGTTCATGTTCAGTTCATGTTCAGTTCATGTTCAGTTCATGTTCAGTTCATGTTCAGTTCATGTTCAGTTCATGTTCAGTTCATGTTCAGTTCTAGATCAGTTCTAGATCATTTATAGTTCAGTTTTAGTTCTGTTCTATTTTAGTTCTAGTTCAGTTCTAGTTCAGTTCTAGTTCAGTTCTAGTTCAGTTCTAGTTCAGTTCTAGTTCAGTTCTAGTTCAGTTCTAGTTCAGTTCTAGTTCAGTTCTAGTTCAGTCTTAGTTCAGTTCTTCACCTTTGTTTCGAATCTTGTGCAATGTTTAAGATGTTTTTTAAAGCAAATTCTTTTAATCACTCCTTTTACCTTGAATCTAAAAATATCTTCTTTAAATATAATAAATACAATCATCACGCTTTAACCATTAACATTATCCCTGACTAGACGTTACTTATGCATCTTTATAAAATCGACAATGTAATTTTTTCTTCAACATTTTTCACTACTCCCATGAATTGGCATTAAAAAAGTGCAAATACTTAAAACCCATTGACCTTTTATGTTTGAAAAAAGGAATACAATAGATTTTAATTTAATAAAGAAAAAACTTTAATATTTCGTATACTTTGATAAAGGATAATTACCTTTTTTAGTGAGTAAGTAAAAAATCTATTACCACTTTTTTTAATTTTAATATCCGGTTACTTTTGCAAACATGAGAAGATATTTTCTTTTTTTTATAGATGTTCACTTACTTTGCTGTTTAAGACGCCTAAAACCTTTTTAATTTGCTTTGTTGAGTAAGAGATAGGAAGACAGAGAAGTGTAGGGGTGAAAAGTATATAGAGTAAAGAATGAAAGTCAGAAAACTTTTATCCTTTTCAATATTAATTAACACTTCAATTCCATAAGGCATAAGAAAACTTTTGACGCTTGGTTTCCGGCCATGAAAACCCCACAAACTTACATAAGACTTTTACAAAAAAAAAGCAAATAAAAATAAGAAAAAAATATATGTAAAACTTAAGACTTTTAGAGAAGAAGAATAAAATCCAACAACAAGAACTTTTAAATATTTTATAAACATTAAAATTTCAGTTGTTTTGTTGTTGTATTTATTTCCTGCTTAACGTGGTAATGTTTTGCAAACAATTCTGGTAAATACACAACAATACAATACTCTTAACAGCCTTAAAATATACTCTACATTTTTAGTTTAGTTAAAAGGGAATAACTGATGCTGACACTAATTAACAATTAGCTGTAGTTTGAGTTAGAAAACAAAATGAAAATAAACTAAGAATGCTTAAGACTAAGCAGGCCTATTTACAAGACTAATAACTAATTTACTTAACCCTTTAACTTTAAAACGGCACAAAACAAAACAAAAAAAACCCAGCTACAAACACTTTAACCCAACAGCCAACCACTAAGCAGAAACTGCTGGCATAAGACTCATCTTGTGTAATATTACTGACAGCCACTTGAGCTTATTTAAACACAGAAATGCGCTGACAAATGTCAAATACTTTCATTGCAAATACTTTGTTGTTATTACCCTCACTAAACACATATACATATAGCAATATAAAAACAGGACCCCAAGGATTATTTGTACGCTACAAAGAAGTGTTTGTCTCTAACTGTGGCAACTGCTTTTCTTTAAATGTTTTTAACAAAAATAATCATAAAAAAGACAACAGTTATACAAATAAAACAGAAAAATTATTTAAAATGACAACAACAGTTAGTCTAGAGCAGCGGCGTTGGTGTTATGGTGTCAGGGAATTTATCACAACTCATATATACTACATATAGTACAACAACACTTTACAATTTACCACACTTTTTAGGAACAGGCACCTCCTCATTGCCTTCAGTTATATGACGGAGGGGAGTACAATTGTAGATAAGTTTTGTTTGAACTTTTAACAATTGTGTCTTAAAGTACCGCAATTGTTTTTACTTAAACTCATTCATTCATTCATAGACAGACATGTTCTGCACTCTCCTTGCTGCTTCATTTTCTTACCTCCCTTAGGGAAATAATAAGAAAATGAAGCTCATTCGTTATAAGTAAAGGATAATTTTAAGTTTTTTTCCACCTCGCCCTTTTTAGAGACTTAAACATTGTTTTTCTGAATTGCTTGGCGTCTGTGTCTTTGCAATGTCTTTTGGTGTGCTGTAGCATCTTTGAAATGTCATCTATGAATTCACGTATTTTCTTCGTTTTCTCTAAGAAAGAGTCAATTTTGTGAAGGTTATGAAATGACAAAACAGTTTATTTTTTTCTTTTTTTGGTGAACTGCTGCTATTTTAGCTAAATTGTAGGCAATAATAAAATGAAATGAAACTAAATGCATATCGTAAGGCTGGGAAATTGAAAAGTATTTTTATGAGTTGAAATTATTAAGAATGAAAAATTGAAAAAATAAAAGACAATGAACATAACAATTCAATTTATGAAGTGTAATAAATAAACATACAATTGCAGGGAAAAGAAGACAGCATACTTTAAGGGTTAGATAAGTATTGCCTAATTTAAGGCATAATTATATTAGTTTCAACTTAAGGTTCAGATACATTTAATTTATATAAGCTTTAAAGAAAATAATACATTAAAGAAGAAAATTCAGTAAATTTTGCTAAAAAAAACTTTTTTTGTAAAAAAAACATATTTTTTTCTAAAAAAATCAAATCCAATTAACTATCATTAATTTATTTATATGACTTTTTGTATTAACAATTTTATAGGAATTTGGCAATTCCATTGAATTGCCTACATATGGGAATGCTAAGTTCCTTGACATAACACAAAAACAACTGCCTACTTTAGGGCTTAATTTATAACAAACTTTAACCAAAACATAAAATGACTACCTTTACACATACAGTCTACAGTTTAACTTGTCTAATTAAACTAATTAGTATATAAAAGCCAAAAAAACGCACACACACAAATGTTTATGTTTTTATTCAATCAGCAAAACCTTAGATTTTATCCTTCAATATATACATGTGATGCCCTGCATAAGAGAGCAAGATAAAGCAACTATTGAAAACATTTTCTAATTAATTAAACAAATTGAAGTACATAAAACTGAAAATACTAAAATACACGTAAATCCTTAATATACACAAAGGCAACAGAAATACTAGCCATAACCAATATATATATATATACACAAATGTTATAAAATAATAATAATAATAAAATCAACGACGACAACCAACAGAAAAAAGTCTCCTTTACGTATACAACACGCAATTTCCATATAAAATAACTATCTAAATTTAACTATCTATCATTTTATTTCAACACAAAAACAACTCACACTCTTAAGCAATCACACTCAACTGATTCCCATATTTCATTTAATATTAAAGAAACCTCATTTCAATTAATCAACCACAAAATAACATTTGTAATTAAATTTTCATTAGGACAAACATAAAGAAAAACTTAAAATTTTGAAATGCCACAGGTATACTTATAACTTAAAATACACACTTGCACGAACACTTACAATTACAGTTTGACTCACACACACACACATTTACTTACTTACAAACATACACTTAACCATAAAAATGATTTCTATTAAATTATTCATTCATTATTATCCTTTCTTCTACTGTCTTCAGAATATTATTTAAAATGTGAATTTAACGTGTAAAGTAATTTAAGTTTTAATTATTTATGTTTTTACTAAAGAGTTATACAAGGGAAATATTTATGTTAATACTATTTACAAAGTGCAAAGAAAACATCTATTGGTTGGTTAAGAATTAAATTTTTTTTTACTAAATTTTAATAGATTTGCTTTAATTTAAACATTAAATTATAATAATTATTAATTAAATGTTTTGACATTTGATGAGATTGTTTATTATTATTGATATATGTTATTTACATAATAATGAAACCAATTACAGAATAAATAGTTCTTCAAAACATTTTATTGAAATTTAAGGATATAGAAGCACGATACTTTTGAAAAATGTCTTTGAAATAATTATTGAAGAAGTTCAGCTTTTGTTCAGACCTACTTCAGTTCGGGTTCGGTTCCATTCTTGTTCAGTTCTAGTTCAGTTCTAGTTCAGTTCTAGTTCAGTTCTAGTTCAGTTCTAGTTCAGTTCTAGTTCAGTTCTAGTTCAGTTCTAGTTCAGTTCTAGT
>NW_025810442.1:0-1948 GCF_022045245.1 Lucilia cuprina
TTCTAGTTCAGTTCTAGTTCAGTTCTAGTTCAGTTCTAGTTCAGTTTTAGTTCAGTTCTAGTTCAGTTCCAGTTCAGTTCTAGTTCAGTTCTAATTCAGTTCTAGTTCTAGATCAGTTCTACTTCATTTCAAGTTCAGGTTTAGTTCAGTTCTAGTTCAGTTCTAGTTCAGTTCTTGTTCAGTTCTAGTTCAGTTTTGTTCAATTGTAATTCATTTCTAAATCACATCCACCTCCTCTCTACTTGTTAAAGTCCATGGAAGTACCTTTCAAAGGAAATATAAGATTTCATTCTTGTTTATTTGTTTTGTCTTTTATGAGTTCATATTAATATTTTAACAAATAAGCATTAAGTAAATAAACGACTTATAAAAACATAAAATTTCATATAAAGAAGTAAAATGTCAAAAACTAAAATAAAAAAAAAAAAATAAAAATATTTGCAAATAAAAATATTAAAATATTTATATATTTTCTTTTGAAAAAAAAACAAATATTTATGTTCTTAGTTACCCAGAAAAAAAAAACAAATATTTTATCTAAATAAAAGTGAAAATTATTAAGTAGTTAAATTCAGAAATGTGTTTAAAAATTTCAATTTTTATACATCAAAATATAGAAAATTTAACAAAAATATTAATCATACGCATCCTTTTATGTATTAATTCAAATTTATATTAATCATACGCTTGTACGTTCTCAATAACAACACTTATTAATGTAGTTAAAACTTTTTTTTAAATAGCTACATTATTATTTTTATATTCCTTTTAAAACACGCTTCAATAGTTTCTATTCGCAAATAAGTTCAGTTCATTATTTAGAGCATAAACTACTTTAATTAAAAATCTCAATAAATTCTAAGCAGCACGTAGTTTCTTTTAAAATCTATTATTTTTTTCTTTTACTAACCATTTATTTTATTCAATCATTAAAACCTAAAAGAAAGTTTTTTTTCTTTACCAGCAAACATCTTTTCCAAAGCAAGAAGAAAAAAAATCTTGGTAAAGCCATACTAAAAGAATCTTAAGACTACAACCTTATTAAATTCAAGAAATCTAAACTAAAAGTAAAATAAGAAAAAAAAAAAACTATAAAGAAATCATTAACATTAAGCAACAAAAAATGCAATTTTTCTTTTATAACATTTCTTTAGCTTCAAACTTTATCTCTTTGGCTTTAAACGCATCTACGAAATTTTGTAACAAAATCTATTCAAAAAAAAAAAAAAAAAAGAAAATGGGGAAAAACTAAAAACAGATTTTTACAACACAACAACAAAATCAGCGCACACACAAGAAAAAGAAGGTAATCTTTGAAATTCTTTTTTTATAAATTTTTGCTCTATTCATGCTCATTTTATTCAATTACACCTTTGGGTGTTGTAATTTCAGTTGGCTGTTAAAAAAAAGTTACAAATGAAAAAAGTTATATTTAGGAATTACTGCAAAAAAATAAACATGAGTTTTTTTTAAATACAAACGGCATCATGACATAGTCATAGGGACAAATAAACAGATACAAAAAAAAATTATCAAAATAGTACTCGTTATTGGAGTAAAAGCACCATAGAGCAAAAAAATGGCACCGCATTATTTTTAAATCGTTATAACGCCAACTTATTTCCCAGCGCTACTTTGTTGCCCTTAGGTATACGACTGTTAGAACAAAAATACAAACAAACAAAAAAAAAAAAATAAGAACTTAATGTCTGTCTGATGATGAAAAAAGAATTTCGTTAAAAATTACAAAATTATTATTCGTTTGAGTAGAATGATTCATGCCCTTCATCTTCTTTTCTAGTTCTGTTCTAGTTCTGTTCTAGTTCTGTTCTAGTTCTGTTCTAGTTCTGTTCTAGTTCTGTTCTAGTTCTGTTCCAGTTCTAGTTCTGTTCTAGTTCTGTTGTAGTTCTGTTCTAGTTCTGTTCTACTTCTGTTCTAGTTCTGTTCT
>NW_025810443.1:0-1374 GCF_022045245.1 Lucilia cuprina
GAACTAGAACAGAACTAGAACAGAACTAGAACAGAACTAGAACAGAACTAGAACAGATCTAGAACAGAACTAGAACAGAACTAGAACAGAACTAGAACACAACTAGAAAACAACTTTTACTTAAATATCACTTTTAAGTCCTTCTTTACTTAACCTGCAATGTATTAGTTTTTAAACAATTCCACATTCTACCATCCCATATAGTTTCATTTACATTTGGAATTTTTGTATGTTTCTACATACTTTCTCTGTGGCAAACATTTAGTTTAGTACAGTTTAATGAAGTCCACTTTTGGACTACTGGAAGGCAACTAAAAGAACAACTAACTAATTATTAAGTAATTTAGGGTGACATAAAGAGTAAAATTAAGTTATTTTTTTAGATTTCAAAAGTTTTCAACAAGTTTTTTTTTGTTTTGTTGCACGCACTAAAAAAAAAAAAGTAATGGCAAGTGCAGGAATAAAGTGCTAAAAGCAGATTTTAGTTTAATTGAATTATTAGTAAGTAAACATGTGAAGTATATTTTTATTTAATTAAAAAGTTTTGTATTAAATTTAACACAAGAAGCCATAGTACAAACAAAATTTTAAATAAATAAGAAATTATTTAAAAATGTTTATTATAAAGTAACACTTTCTCTGGTTGCTCAAAAAAATTCACAATCTACAATTATTGTCACGCAAAATTTTCTTTATCCTATTAGAAGAGTTCAACAAAAAAAATATCCTTTCAAAAAAAAGTGTTCACTCTCTTGTAATTACACCAACACTCTCTATAATTTAACATTATTTTATGATTCAATTAAAAACAAGAAAAAACAAAAGCTGCGAGGTACTCCGTTCATAATAATCACGAAATAAAAACACAAATTTCATAAAGAAATTACTAAACAAATTGTAAATGAGTTCAAAAAAAGAAGAGACATTAAAATATAAACGCATTGTGGAACTTTTAACGGAACATGAAATATGAAAGACATTTTCAAAGAAAACAGAAACTCTGAATATTCAGTGAACATCGAGATGATTGGCAGGGCAGGGCAGGGCAGGCAAAGAGCTTAAAATATAAAATGTTACAAAATAATGCCTTTACGTTCAAATTTTATGCAAATAACCCAGCGATAAATGTGGGAAGGAGGAAATATTTATGATAGCATATTAGAAAACGTACTATAGACCAGACTAGATTATAGACTAGACTATATACTAGACTATAAACTAAACTATAGACTAGACTATAGCCAAGACTATAGACTAGACTATGGGCTAAACTATGGACTAGAGTTTAGACTACACTATAGACTAGACTATAAACTAGACTATAGACTAGACTATAGACTAGACTATAGACTAGACTATACACTAGACTATAGA
>NW_025810444.1:0-1030 GCF_022045245.1 Lucilia cuprina
TATGACAGAACATACATTTGGTGTTGAATAAAATATTTGGACAATTTTTAAAAATTATTTAGTTAATTATTTTATTAAAGACTATAACATTGTATACACAATAAAAAATATAATTTTATTATGAGCCACGCACAACAACACCTAAATCACCCCACACAAACCCATTTTCCCGCCCACCGAAATATAAAACACAATTTAATACAATATCATCAGTTAGTATAATAGCTTTTTTCATTTGAACTGTTTATCTTAAACATAATACAATTAATTCTTACAACCTACTTATTTAGTTAATTCCTAACACTACTTATTTTCTATAAAATAATCTGTCATATCGGTATACATATCCAGAAGGTAATACAAGTCCTTTAAATCTTCCTCGTTTTGAGATGATAGAGTTTCATAACAAATCCATCTTTTTCGCATAGTTGAACGAACAGGATCAGAAGATAGAAGTAAACTATTAAAAATATCTTCATTCTGTGATTGCCTGGAGCATTTTCTTGAGCTGAAAAGTTGAACATGCTTAAAATCTCGATTCCTCGCTTCCTGGGCTTCTTCTGTTAACTCTCCAAGTGGAAGAATATTCGATTCAATTATTATTTGACCATGACACAATACTTTGTGCACTGTTGGTGTTAGTTCCCTCCATGGATACAGAGATACAAGTAATTTTGAAATTTCAGATGTATATTCCCCAAATCGATTTCCATTAATTTTATGTTTACTATTCAGTGCCATTAAAATGTTAACTCTTCGAAGAAACTCCTTGTCGATTCCAGTTATTTTTGAAGTAATTCCAAAATCACGAAAAAACCTTCTCCCCGTATTACCGTCATTTGTACTACCGCAACTTGGAAGTGGTTTGTCGATGTTTAATCCCATCTGAACTTTAAATTCTTCTTGGATTCTGCTTTTTCCCCAGCTCTCAGTTCTTTCAATTCTTCATTATTTTTTGTTGATTTAGTAAGATTCTCTGGCACACTTCTATATTTGAGGTCGTATGCTATGTGTAAAAAGTAATCCAAAA
>NW_025810445.1:0-4027 GCF_022045245.1 Lucilia cuprina
AAACTGTATAGTAAATACAATGCATTCGATAAATGAATAAATTACATATACAAAATATTATTTATTTAAGTATATTTATTTGAATATATTACATTATACATGTGTCTACTTCAAATCAAAGATTTCATAAACATAGCTTATAGCAAAATCAATGAATTTCCCAACAAATGCGTTATTTTTTTCACTGCTTATTCTAGAATAAGTAGAATAACGTTACTAATAATTGCAATTTAATATTTCAAAGCAAATTCAAAAATATGTCTAGTTTTAAAATATATTTATTTAAAAATTTTCGAATTAGCAAAAAAACTATACAATACCAGGTACATTGATAAAAAAACTTGTTATTTCGAAATACATGATTTTATCATGTAAACATAAAAATGTTTGGATAATGTATGAAAACGATTTAAAAAACAGTGAATTGCAATTATTTGTAACGTATAGATATATTTGCTAATTTTATTAACAAATTACTTAATTTTTGTACTTATTTTAGAGATTTTTTGGGAAATTGTATACTGTATTCTAAAGTTTAAACTGTATAGTAAATACAATGCATTCGATAAATGAATAAATTACATATACATAATATTATTTATTTAAGTATATTTATTTGAATATATTACATTATACATGTGTCTACTTCAAATCAAAGATATCATAAACATAACTTATAGCAAAATCAATGAATTTCCCAACAAATGCGTTATTTTATTTTTCACTACTTATTCTAGAATAAGTAGAAAAACGTTACTAATAATAGCAATTTAATGTTTCAAAGCAAATTCCGTATATAGTATATTGTATAGTAAATACAATGCATTCGATAAATCAATAAATACAATTACGACACTATTAAAATTAATTGAAAATATCTTAAAAACATTAATTTAAATATTATAGCATCCATATTTCAAAACGAATTGCAAAATATGTCTAGTTTTGAGATATATTCATTTAAATTTTTTCAAAATAGCATTTTTTATAATGTTTTGTGAAATATTTTATTTTATAATGTATATAAAAAATTCAAAACTTTTTCTAGAGAAGAATTTTAGCTACTCATTCTTGTCTTTGTAAAAAGTTTTGTAAAATCTCCGATTTTTTTTTTCAATTTTATTAGGAACTTTTCAGAAAGTCATCGTTATCTGTAACGAATAGAATATATATTTGCTAATTTTATCAACAAATTCTTAATTCTGTACTATTTTTATAGTTTTTCTGGGAAATCGTATAATATACTCTAAAGTTTAAACTGTATAGTATATACAATGCATTCGATAAATGAATACATTACATATACAACATATACAAAATATTATTTATTTATTTCAGAGTTTTTAATACTATAATTTAAAGTTTAAACTGTATGTGTCTACTTCAAATCAAAGATTTCATAAACTAACTGATAGTAAAATCTATGAATTTCCAAAAAATATATTTATATTATTTTTCACTACTTATTCTAGAATAAGTAGAAAAACATTACTAATAATTACATTTGATGTTTCAAAACAAATATCAATATATGTCTAGTTTTAAGATATATTTATTTAAACATTTTCTAATTAGCACAAAAACTATACAACTTTACTTTATTAGAAAAATTTTTTATTTCGAAATATATGATTTTATCATGTAAATATCAACAATATCAAAATTAAAAAAAAAATGTGTGGATAATGTATGAAAACGATTTAAAACCATTGAATTGCAATTATTTGTAACGTATAGATATATTTGCTAATTTTATCAACAAAATTATTTAATGTTTGTGCTTATTTTAGAGTTTTTTTAATTTTATAAGGGACTTTTCAGAAAGACATTGTTGTTTTAATTTGAATCTTTACAAATTAGAAAATTGTTAAATTTAGTATTTCCTAAAAACTATAGCAACAACATATATCTGTGAAATTTGCTTCAAAATGGATTTCACAAAAACATTGTAGTGTAATTAGAACTGTACAATTCTAGTATTTTTGTGATATTTTAATACTTCTTTTACTTTTACAGTTGAAAATACAGCTAGATTTGACTTATTCTAAAGTTTTGCTACTTTTCATACCAAAAAATATAATGTGTCTACTTCAAATCAAAGATTTCATAAACATAACTGATAGTAAAATCAATGAATTTCACAAAAAATGCGTTATTTTATTTTTCACTACTTATTCTAGAATAAGTAGAAAAACGTTACTAATAATAATCATGTTACTAATAATTTATCATGTAAATATCAAAAATATCAAAATTAAAAAAAGTGTAGATAATGTATGAACACGATTTATAAAACATAGAATTGCAATTATATGTAACGAATAGAAGATATATTTGCTAATTTTATCAACGAATTACTTAATTTTTGTACTTATTTTAGAGTTTTTTGGGAAATCGTATATAGTATACCGTATAGTAAATACAATGCATTCTATAAATGAATAAATACGACACTATTAAAATTAATTGAAATATTGAAAATATCTTAAAAACATTAATTGAAATATTATAGTATCAATATTTCAATACGAATTTCAAAATATGTCTAGTTTTGAGATATATTCATTTAAAATTTTTCGAAATAGCATGTTTTATAATGTTTTGTGAAATATTTGATTTTATAATGTAAATAAAAAAAATCAAAACATTTTCTAGAGAAGAAAAGTTTTGTAAAAACTCCGATTTTTTTTCAATTTTATTAGGGACTTTTCAGAAAGTCATCATTGTTTTAATTTGAATCTCTACATATTTAAAAATTGTTAAATTTAGTATTTCTCAAAAACTATAAAAAACAACATATATTTGTGTAATTTTCTTCAAAAACGATTTCACAAAAACATTGTAGTGTAATTACAATTGTACAATTCTATAATTTTTGTGATATTTTAATATTTTTTTAATTTTGCAGTTGAAAATGCAGCTAAATAAACAGCGCTGTGAGATTCATAATGAAGTGAATACTTTCTTAATGAATATAATTGCAATTTCATGTTTCAAAACAAATATTTATTTTAAAATTTTCGAATTTGCAAAAAAAAACTATACAATATCAGGTACATTATTAGAAAAATTGTTTAATTCGAAGTATTCGATTTTATCATATAAATATCAACAATGTCAAAATTAAAAAAAAAATTGTGGCGATTTAAAAAACATTGAATTGCAATTAGTGGTAACATATAGATATATTTTATCAACAAATTACTTAATTTTTGTACTTATTTTTGAGTTTTTTTGGGAAATTGTATACTATATACTAAAGTTTAAACTGTATAGTAAATACAATGCATTCGATAAATGAATAAATTACATATACAAAATATTGTATATTTAAGTATATTTATTTGAATATATTACATTATACATGTGTCTACTTCAAATCAAAGATTTCATAAACATAACTTATAATTAAACAGTTGAAAATACAGGGAAATTTGACTTATTCTAGCATTTTGCTACTTTTAATACAAAATATAATGTGTCTACTTCAAATCAAAGATTTCAAGAGCATTTTGCTACTTTTAATACAAAATATAATGTGTCTACTTCAAATCAAAGATTTCATAAACATAACTGATAGTAAATCAATATCAATGAATTTCCCAAAAAATGCGTTATTTTATTTTTCACTACTTATTCTAGAATATGTAGAAAAACGTTACTAATATTGCAATTCTAAAATATGTCTATTTTGAAGATATATTTATTTAAAAATTTGCAAAAAAAACTATACATTGTTAGACATTTTTTATTTCGAAATATTTGATTTTATCAATTTAATATCAACAATATCAAAATTAAAAAAATGTGGATAACTTATGGAAAACGATTTACAAAACATTGAATTGCAATTATTTGTAACGTATAGTTATATTTGCTAATTTTATTAACAAATTACTTAATTTTATACTTATTTTTATTTTTTTGGAAATTCGTAATATATTCTAAAGTTTAAACTGTATAGTAAATGCAATGCATTCGATAAATGAATAAATTACTTATACGAAATATACAAAATATTATTTAT
>NW_025810446.1:0-1660 GCF_022045245.1 Lucilia cuprina
AACTAGAACTGAACTAGAACTGAACTAGAACTGAACTAGAACTGAACTAGAACTGAACTGAACTAGAACTGAACTAGAACTGAACTAGAACTGAACTAGAACTGAACCTGAACTGAACCAGAGCTGAAATAAAACTGAACTAGAACTAAATGTAAACTGAACTATTAAATTATATACATATAACCAACTTTAAAAACTGTGGTTTTATCCTTTCCAACATAATTGTTTAGGAATGAACAAGTTAAATTTATAGATAACATCCAATCACAATTCCATAACACCTATAAAAGTAAATTAACATTTTATTAATATACGTACATATATACGTGCCTATACATGCCCATAATTTAAGAGTCAATCCCCTTTCTTTTATATCAAAATTACCTTGACCATGTCATAACTGAAGTCACCTCTAAAAAAAAAACAAAAGCATGAATAGCAGCACGTAATCCAACGCAAATTTCTTATTCATAACGAAGATAAAGAAAATTACATAAAAAATATGTATTCTTCTTGTATTTTTCCTTGAACCTAATGACATCACGTTCCAAAAAAGACATTTGAACTCTAGCAATTAAAGTTTATGTAAAAACCAAAAAAGACACAATATATTTATTGATTTTCATAAACTTCTTTAAGTTAAAATTCACAGAAAACAAACGAAAAACACAAAAGGATTTTTGAAGAAACCCGTTTGACTGACACACACCTTAAAGGATATAAAATGTCACAAAGGAACCCTTGATAAAGACAAACAAACAGACAGACAAATAAACTTGCTAAAGATTTAAAATGATAATGGGAAAGAGAACGAGAAGGTGGTCCTTACAGCCCACTTCATGATATGCCATCCAAATCAACAACATCATATTTTACGTCTACATATAAACGATATAAAGAAGAGATTTAATCCACAAGGATTAAACAAACAACTTAATTTTATTCTTTCAAATCAAACAAATCCCCTTGTACTTGTTTTCCGAACCTCTAGAAGTGGGTTAAGTTGTAAATATGATTAAAAAGATTTCGAAATTATTGAACACAGATAAATCCTAAATATAGAGTAAAGAATAACTTGTGTTGGCGGAAATTTCTTATAAGTTTTTGCCATTATGAAATTTGAAACTTGTTGCCTATTTTCTTTAGAAAAAAAAATCCATTAAAATTATTATATTGTTCGAACATATTCGCCTTTTCTTTAACTGGAAGGGGTTGGTTTTATTTTTAACTTATTTGCGTTTTTTTTTGTCTATCTTTTAATGCTTCATCAGCCTGATTTCAAACGAAATCTGAGTGTTTGACTGTAAATGTGCACTCAAATGAGCGCAATAACTTTGAATGAATGCAACCGAATTGTAGTCATAAGTACTAGTACATACATACGTTATAGTACATTGTCGTGTTTTACCACCAGTACGACGAACTACTTACTGTTGCAGGCTACAATTATGTTTGTGTAAACATAAAATTGCAGGAGAGGAAAAACTCATGCTCAAACATATCCGAACTGAAACAGTGGGTTCTTATATAATCGTGCAATTTTTTGCCAGAGCAAAGTCAGATAGATAGATAGATAGATAGATAGATAGATAGATAGATAGATAGATAGATAGATAGATAGATAGATAGATAGATAGATAGATAGATAGATAGATAGATA
>NW_025810447.1:0-2012 GCF_022045245.1 Lucilia cuprina
CTTTTGAGATTTTTTTATTTGAAAAAAGGAAAAAATATACGAAAATCCAAACAAAACAATAATTTTTTATATACATATTTTTATGTAGTTTCTGACCCCCTTCTGCTTTTAACCACAAATATGAACATTTTAACACAGTCGCAGTTATAATCACGGAACAAAATATCCAACCATCCAGCCTACAAGCCTACCATGCTTCTTCCACTAGCTGTTATGGTTTGTTTTATTTTATTCAACATGAACATTTGCTTAAACACAGGCATTTTGAGAGCAAAAAAAATTCTGTAGAATAAAAAATGAAATTAAAATGTACAACAATTAAAGTAAATAACTGTGGTGGTGTTGATATTGTTTCCTACAGTTAATGTGGATATACATAGATATTGTACTTTCTGCTGTTGTTGGCTCTGTAGTTGCAGTTGTTTAACTATAAGAAATGTATCGTTGTTTTCAAATTCATTCAACCATTACTGATATTGTCGCCATTGTTATAAAGTGTTGTTACAGAATTATTATTCTTCAATTTTTGTCCAAAAAAAAAAAGAAATAATAATTAAGTTGTTTTCGTTATTTTACAATTTCAGTTTTATGTATTTTGAGATTTGAATATAGATTGGGTACAAAAATAACATTTGTCAATAGAAATATACGAATTAAATTGAAGCAATCACAAAAGATTAAAAACGTTATTAAATTCCAATTAATTTTTAAGCCATAGATTTGAGTTTCACAATAAATATAATACAAAAATTGTTTACATTGACATTAACAATCTTTGGTTGTTAAAAAATATATCAATTATAAATAAAATGATGCGAAAAAAGACAGGCATGTTATGTAAGTTTTTCTTATAAATTTAGCACTGACCAAAAAACAAAATATGTATAATAATGTATCGTATTTACCAAGAATGACTCAAGCATACCGCGAAATTATTTTCAATAAAGACGCTCGTATTACTTTTTTCCAATTATTCTGTAAGAAAACTACTCAGAGACTATTCTTAGCAGCAATAAATTTGATTAAAAAAAAAACTAATTTGCAGCTCTCTACAATACAATATCAGAAAAATAAAAACTTTCATTCTTGCTCTTTGCAATATGTTGTTTATTGGCAAAAAGTAAATTCTTCGAACTTAAAAAACAACCAAAACGAAACCAAAAAAAGTATAAATAGGTATTTTTAAACTGAAAAAAATGTATATAAAAAATTTGTTACCATTTAAACTTTGTTTTCAGTTACTCCTACATAATGCTGTTATCATTGTTTGTTGCTGTTGTTTGTGTTATTGCTGGTGCCATTACAAATACACCAAGGACATGAAACAAGAACTTTGTTATGTTTTCAAATCTGTTAAAAGTACAAATAAAAAACTAACGCGTTTTATATAAAAGTCAAGTTTAAAATTTATTGCCTTCACTAAGGGTGCAACTATTTTCATTTAACATTTCTCAACAACAACTAACAGCCAAAAGTTGTTAATAGATGAGAAAAAATTGTTGGTAAAAATTACAAGAACACCAACAATAACAGCAAACAAACAAACATACATACATATTTGAAATTACAAACTTTTACATTTGTTTTTCAAAGTAAGTGTTGGTGTTCTCTCGTTATTTTTTTTTTCGGCGAGGAGTGTGGGTTAGCAACGAAATGAAATGTTTATGGGACGTTTATTTTACTTTTTTGTGGATATAAAATCTAATAATAAATTGATTTATAAAACTCTTGAGAATATCTTTAACTAGAAAAATTTGTAAAAATTTACAAGGCTAGTTGAAACACTCTTTATTAGTTTTTAAATACACTTTTCATTACACATTTTATTTAATAAATCAGACATATTTAAATAAGAATAAGAATTATATTTTTGTAAACGTGTAAAAAACAATAATAACAAATGTCAAAAACCATATGTAAAAATTTAATAGAATCATCAGGAGTCAGGAATTATTATTATATATATGTTTTTTTAACATATGTATACCGTTATTGTTCGGACTAAAACTGTT
>NW_025810448.1:0-3367 GCF_022045245.1 Lucilia cuprina
CTCTATAGTTTAGTCTAGTCTATTCTATAGTCTAGTCTATAGTCTAGTCTAAAGTCTAGTCTATAGTCTAGTCTATAGTTTAGTCTGTTGCCTATCGTCTATTGTCTAGTCTACAGCCTAGTCTAGTCTATTGTCTTATCTATAGTCTAGTTTGTTGTCTTGTCTATAGTCTATTCTATATGTATGTAATTTATTGTTTAGTTGAAATACTAGTCTATAATTTAGTATATACTCTGGTATTTAATCTATTTGCACAGCTATACGTATGATTAATATTAATTTAGAGATTACTGCAAACACATTCTAAAAACTTTTTTAAGTACATGTTTTTTATGATATGTACATAGAATTTTTTAATTATAGCAATTGATTTTAGTGGTTCTGTACAATATATTGACTTTATACAAATATATAATTTTAATTGGAAAATTTCTTTGCATTTATGTTAATGATAAAAATCCCATTTAACTATTTACCATTATTGTGTAGAATTCATTAAGCTACCACAGTTAACTAATTTAGCAAGTGTTGCATATAAATAAAGGTAGATGTGGCAAAAGGTACTTAAAAGTTCACAAATGGCATTATATATGTGTTTAAAAAGAAAGTGTAACATAATGAAAATAGATGTAATAGTTGAAAGAGAATTAAATGAAACATTTGTTACAAGTAGCAGATATTTGTTCTATTAACTTGGATTTTGCAAGCTAGTTAAAGGACTTAATGAGTCAACAATGTTAAAATCTTGTTAATTAGATATTTAATAATTTCAAGAATTAGTTATTTATATAATTGTTAATAAAAAGAATGATGAGGAACGGTACTTATATAGGATTGTATTGCAATGTATGCAATAGATTGTATTGAAGATTTAAACTTCATTTGTTTAAACTCCTCTGTTATGTGGTAAATTTCTTTAATTAATAGTTAGTTGTTTAGTTTAGGATGTAAAGAAATCAACCTTGCCTGTTGTAAATATATTTAGTCTGTAGCTCAGGTAGGAATCGAACCCTCCACCTCTTGTCTGCTAGACGATAGCACCGAATACTACTTACAGAATGTCACTCTTTAATTATAAAACTTTTGCTCTTATTTACTTCTATTAAATATCACTCATACGTTCTATATGACGTAATTTTCAAACCTCAATAAATGTTACAATTTTTGTCTAAATTCCATGAAATTAAACATATATACATGTACATGTGTGGAATGTAAACACATACATAAATATTTTTATTGACCACCACTTAATCCCTTGCAACTGAGTTACACTTTTCCCATCAGTGTTAAAATGTTTAGATTTTTTGTTTATTATTATAATTTGATTGATTTATGGTTAGTAATGTATATTAGGTAACTTGTATTTATATAAGCATTTATAAACCATAGAAAAAGTTTTTCTAGGCCAATGATTATGAGCCAAAAAAAAACTGAGTTTTTGATAAATTATCTCGGTTATAAAATAAATATTTATGTTTATTCAAAAAGTGGTTAAATAAAGTATAATTTTAGGTAAATAAATTTAATGAATAAAGGTTTTACTATTATACAAATATTTTGTTTAAATAGAAATAAAATTTTATTAAAACAAATATTTATTTTATCTAATATAATTAAATATTTTCTCAAAACAAAAATTATTCAGAGAAAGTAAGTGATATTTTAATTTTTTACCAAATTGTCTTTTTAAAACCAAAATTTCTTTAAAAATTCTTTTAAAAATTAAGCATTTTATTAAATTTTAAAAATTTTGCCCTACTAGACGTATGATTGTTATTAATTAAAAGTTAGTGATAGAAAATCTGTAATAATTTCTATATTTTAAAAGATAATAACAATCTCTAAATTTATAATTAAAGCTTAAACTTTAAGCTTTCAAACAAACTAAATAAAAATGAAAACCTATTAACATTATTTGATAAAATTTCAGCTTTAAACTTAAACATATTTTTCATAATTATTTTCTGCTTTCAAAATTTAAATACATTGCACTAAAATTAAATTTTATATAAAACTAACAATACAAACTATTTCAAACACCTCCTGCCACTTTATAAATTATTTTATTTTTTTCAAACATATTTTATTATTATTTTAAATTAACCTTCATAAACATATGTTTATAGAATATATTGCATGCCAACTGTTATATAAAAGAAGACATGCATGTATTATGCAGCTAAAATCTAGTTATTTTTTTATGAAAAAATTATATTAAAATAAAACGAAATAATACAAAATTCCGCAACAAATTAGTTGTACATGCACATGACCTCTACGTGTGGTATTATTTTTATATTAAAATAAAATAAATTAAATAAAAAAACACAATTTAAAAAATTGTTTAAGAAATTTTGTAGAATTAAGCAAATAGTTTTAGAGTTTAGCTAGAGCTTTTAATAGTCTTAAAGTACACAATCTTGTTAAACTAATAACATTTACGAAACTTATTCTAATTAACAATAATCATACGCACCCGGAACCAACATTTAAAAGCCTTAAAATATGCAACACTTTTTGGAGCTTCTTCCTTTTCTAACTTACATTGTCTAACATTAACGGGGAAAACTTCTGTAAAAACATTGCTTTTATTTTTAAATATTTACCAACTCAAATTGCTTTAAATTTTACCATATTTGTATATAACTTTTTATTGGCATTAGTATACTGCTAAATATTACCTATTTAACAAAATTTGTCACGTTTCTGTAAGATTAAAACAAAAAATTGTTATATTATTATGACACGTTTGTTTGTTCAAACTTTTGTTACTGCTTAATTTCGAAAACCATTTTTGTCTCTGTGTCAATGAATACTATTCTTTTGCGTTCCTTTTTACAATTTAAGCAAATATTTATTGTTATTACCCTTAATCAAAAAAAAAAAAAAAAAAAAAAAAAAAAAAAAAAAAAACAATTTTAAATTTGTAGAGAAAAAAGCAACATTGTTATAAATTTTTGTATGCAAAGAGCTGAAGGAATTTATAGCCAACAACAAGAACGCTTTTCAATTGAAATCTGAAATATTTTCAACCAAAAATATTATAATAAATTAAAATCAGTGAAAAGCCTTTAACTAATCTTATAAATCTAACATAGTTGTATGAAAATGCCTAAAAGTTTTACAATTAAAAATATTAGGGGAAGGTTGAATATATAGAACTAGTAGTGAAGTAGAACAGAGCCAGAAGAGAACTAAAACAGAAATAGAAGAGAACTTGAACAGAGCTAGAACAGAACTAGAACAGAAATAGAAAAGAACTAGAACAGAAATAGAAAAGAACTAGAACAGAACTAGAACAGAACTAGAACAGAACTAGAACAGAACTAGAACAGAACTAGAACAGAACTAGAACAGAACTAGA
>NW_025810449.1:0-1848 GCF_022045245.1 Lucilia cuprina
GTTCAGTTCTAGTTTAGTTCTAGTTTAGTTCTAGTTCAGTTCTAGTTCAGTTCTAGTTCAGTTCTAGTTCAGTTCTAGTTCAGTTCTAGTTCAGTTCTAGTTCTGTTCCAGTTCTGAACATGATATTCACTTTTAGGGTTAACTCTCTAAATTTGTTTTTTACTTAATGTATCACAAATGTTTTTAACTAGGGAGTAATATATATTTAATTCTACTATTCCCCCTCTTTATATTCAGCTACAGCTTGTTAAACAGCAATAGATGTTTGAAAAAAAAAGAAAAAACTTTTATAAAAAGTTGCAGAAAATTTAGTTGTCAACATTACAATAAACAAGATAAAAAAACTAAATTAATTTTTAACAAGTTAATAATTTCATAGATTTTTACAACAAACTTATACTCGCAGTTAGACAGTCAGAAAGGGAAGAAAAATTGTTACAAAAAAAATAAAGAAAAAATCTGTAAAAATATTTAAATGCCTGGAAAAACTTTTCATATAAATTAAGAAATTTATAGCAGAAACGTTTAAACATTTAAGGATTTTTTTCTATTAAAGGAAATTAAATCAAAGTTTTAGTATTAAAATTCAATTTATTTTATTTCATAAGAGTCCAATAAATTTTCCTTGAATCCTGTATTTAAGGAAATATTAACAGTAAATTTTAACTATTTATGGCAACTAATACTTCCCTTACCAAATCCCAGACGCACACACACACATACCCTTAGCCTTGTACGAGTAACTTAGTCCTGTAACATCCTGTCAATTTTTGATGTTTTATGTGTATTTTAAAGTAGAATAATTATTGTCAGTCGGTCCCTTTTCTTTTTTGGCTTTTCGAAGGCTACTACTCTAATATGTCAGTCACGTTACGCCAACGTGATGAGTATTTTGAATAACAAACGAAACGGAAAAAATCCTTAAAATTTTGTTGTTGCTAAAACAAACAAATTAACATTCGAAAAGGTTGGCAACACATGTGTGTAACAAAATGAACCTTCCACAATCAACCCAGAAAGAAGCCCAAAACAAACGATTATATGTATTTATGTTGATGTTGATGATGCGGGAAATCTATAATAGAATTACTCACATTCATTCAAACATCATTGCTGCCATCTATCTATATGTTTTAAAGCCGACAGACAGACGGATTGACATACTGACAGACATAAATACATACATTTAGATGATTTTATTATATTTGTTAGGTGTGTGTATGTGTGTCTGTTTCAAACATACACACGAGCCTAGAATATATTATATTAACATAATATAAAATAAATAAATTTTACTCTAGTATCTTATTTACCACATGAGAAATTTTCATTTTATTATTATTTTAAAATACAATTTTAAAGCTTAATCTCGAACTAAAAGTTCCTGTATAAAAGCGACATTTTCTTCAAAACGATTTTTAGTTTTTAGTTCTAGTTCGTTTCTAATTCAGTTTGAGATCTAGTTCTGTTCTAGTTCTGTTCCAGTTCTGTTCTAGTTCTGTTCTAGTTCTGTTCTAGTTCTGTTCTAGTTCTGTTCTAGTTCTGTTCTAGTTCTGTTCTAGTTCTGTTCAAGTTCTGTTCTAGTTCTGTTCTAGTTCTGTTCTAGTTCTGTTCTAGTTCTGTTCTAGTTCTGTTCTAGTTCTGTTCTAGTTCTGTTCTAGTTCTGTTCTAGTTCTGCTCTGTTCTGTTCTAGTTCTGTTCTGTTCTAGTTCTGTTCTAGTTCTATTCTAGTTCTGTTCTAGTTCTGTTCTAGTTCTGTTCTAGTTATATTCTAGTTCTGTTCTGTTCTAGTTCTGTTCTAGTTCTGTTCTAGTTCTGTTCTAGTTCTGTTCTAGTTCTGTTCTGTTC
>NW_025810450.1:0-1154 GCF_022045245.1 Lucilia cuprina
CTAGTCTATAGTCTAGTCTATAGTCTATTCTATAGTCTAGTCTATAGTCTAGTCTATAGTCTAGTCTATAGTCTAGTCTATAGTCTAGTCTATAGTCTAGTATATAGTTCAGTCTATGACTAAACTTTCTTCTTATAAAGTATAGAAGGATTAAGTAACGATATCAATCGTCCATAGTCCCCACCCAAAAATCATTCCATGCTTACACATGAATTTTGATTGTTAAAATTCATTTTGCAACTGTAATATTATTAGATTTTTCTGTTGCTCTGACCAAGATTGATGATTATGTAAATTGAGTACATTTTTTGGCCCATAAATACCCGCGTTCATATCCAGCAACAATAGCAGAATTTCTACCCCATGGAAAACATAGTAAATGCGTGTTGTGGCATTTTAAACTTTGACTTGATGAAAATACAATGACGCATATAATTTTTAGGAATATAATAAAACAAATAGTACAACATGGCAATGATGATGACAACAACGTTTCAGTTTTTCTTTCTTTTTATTTTAATTTCTTTAGGAACTAAATTTTGCACATGTTAAACCACATAACAGAATATTCTCTTAACTGAAAAAAAAATATACTGAACAAATTCCATTTCTATTTAGTTTTGTGCATTTTTCTTTAGTTCACAAACATTTTAAATGCGGCGACAGTTTTATAGTTGAAACAATAAATTAATGCGTAAAAATGCATAAACTTATGTTGAAATGTTAGTTAAGTGTGTAAAATGTCTGCATGGAAATAAGAGATGTACCCAGAGCAGATGATATTTAGGGAAACATTAACATGTTGCTGTTGAAAGTAGGAGTTGCATGTAAGGATATATGTTGTGGAAATAGGGACTAAAAGGGTTTATGTTGTTCTTTGGTATGTATAATGTTGTTAACTACATGCATTGGGTGGAGTCCCTTAAAATAGTGCTGAGAAAAACTGTTAGAACATATTAGGGCAAATTGTTATAAAAAATTTAAACAAACAATAATTAATTTTTTCTTTAAAGAAGTAATGGTTCGATGTTCGTATATGGCGATTATTATATACCTATCTATCTATCTATCTATCTATCTATCTATCTATCTATCTATCTATCTATCTATCTATCTATCTATCTATCTATCTATCTATCTATCTATCTATCTAT
>NW_025810451.1:0-1794 GCF_022045245.1 Lucilia cuprina
AGTCTAGTCTATAGTCTAGTCTATAGTCTAGTCTATAGTCTAGTCTATAGTCTAGTCTATAGTCTAGTCTATGGTCTGGTCTATAGTCTAGTCTATAGTCTAGTCTATCGTCTAGTCTATAATTTGGTCTAAAGTCTATTCTACATTCTAGTCTAGTCTATAGTCAAGTATAGACTATACAATAGTCTATCGACTAGTCTAGTCTATAGTCTAGTCTTCTCTCAGTCTTTAGTGAATATTATTTCTCTCAGTATTTTTCATTATACAGTTTATGTATTTCTTTTTACCTGGTAACATTTAAAAATCCATGTATTTTCTCATATTTATGTTAAAATTATTGACATTTACATTAAACTGGCGCTATTAAATCCTTTATTAAAGTAATAGGAGTAAATTCATATATGTAGAATTGTCATATTGTTTGTAATAAATGAGAATTCCCGCATATGGATTAAATTGAATATATCTTAGGATACTGTCCGCACTTAGAATAATATTTAATATATCGCATAGTGTTGGGATACTGATTTGAATTTTACAGAAATATTGGACTGAATTTGATTCTGAGTGCAATAAAATTCGTTACAACCGTCTCTCTTCTTTTCACACCTTAGTTTTGTCGCTTTGTCAACTGCATGACATCGCTTGAAGTTGACATTGTGGGCTGTTAATGGTTTTATTATTATATTTTGTGAAAAAAGTTGTTTTTTATGGCTTTTATATGTAACTGTCATTTACAGTTTAAACTTTAAAATGAGAGATAACAATGAATTCATGTAAAAAATATCAATTAAGGACATTATTAAATGACATGTCAGGTTAAAATGTTGAAAATACAATGATGTCATTTTGAAAATATGCACAACTGTTAAAGCTCGCATATTAAGAAAGCAATTACTAAAAGTTTAAAATATTAAACGATAGACTATTTGGAGAGCTTATGAAATAAAAAAAAATCCTAATAACAAATATTTCTTTAAATTTTCCACTGTAATCATTCCTACAGTATTTGTTTTAGTTTTAAATGTTTATTGTTTTACAATTAAGGCGGTGCATTTATGAAACTGTATTATTAAATTAATTAAAAATTTGTTTTAGAGTGTAGTGAGTTGCATTTAATTTAATATAAATTGTAATAACAGCTCTTTTCATATCAATGTGTGGGCTAAGTAATTTAAATCATTCTTAATACATTTGGCAGAAATTGTGCTGAAAATCATGGTGGCTGCTTTTTAGCAGTTCTGCATAAAACCATTAATATGCGTCTATGGACAAGGGTAGGTTTTGTCACTGTACTTATAAAATTTGTCATCAGCAAAGAGTAGGCTAAGCACATTAAAGGCTGGTTAAGATAATCAACAGAATGTTATATTTAAAATTTGTTTATTAATTTGTCATTTGTATACAGAAAAGATAAGAAACATTTTAAAAAAACTTGTAATAATACGAACTAAGTATTTTGGTATATTGAATAAATAGACTATGGAGTAGATTATAGACTGGAACATATACTAAACTACACCACAGACTCGAATGTAAACTAGCCTTTCTACTAGACAACATACTAGACTCTACACTGCACTATAGACTAGACTAACGACTATACTATAAGCTAGGCAATACTATAGACTTAACCATAGAATAAACTACAGACTATTCTATAGACTAAACTATACTATAGACTAAACTATAGACTAGACTATAGACTAGACTATAGACTGGACTATAGACTAGACTATAGACTAGACTATAGACTGGACTATAGACTAGACTATAGACTGGACTATAGACTAG
>NW_025810452.1:0-1448 GCF_022045245.1 Lucilia cuprina
TAGAACAGAACTAGAACAGAACTAGAACAGAACTAGAACAGAACTAGAACAGAACTAGAACAGAACTAGAACAGAACTAGAACAGAACTAGATCAGAACTAAAACAAACTAGAACAGAACTAGAACACAACTAGAACAGAAGATGCAGGAAATTATTCCTAACACTTTTGTGTGCTCAAAAAGTGAACAACATAGCCGTTAAAATACAAAAAATCAATAAAGCGGGAAAACTTCTAATAGTATAAAAAAATAAAAACCATATTGTAGTCAAGTGACAGAACAACTACTTATTCTAATCAACCGCAAATATCATGTAAAATAACACGTCTTATAAATAAAGTATAAGATATCTGGAAAAAAATGTACAATTTCTTCCCTCAAGAAGCCTTTCTAGAGACCACATGAAGCCACTGACTTTAGTTGAGAAATAGAAACAAATGCTTATGTCTGTATCTTCTTGATAGAGCATGGAATCTAAGGCAGGCTGCAGACGAGTCTAATATAAATGGCAAAGGCAAACGGAACTGAACAAATACTCTTGTTGAAAGCCAACAGATACATGTTGGCACAGCCACTGATTTTCTTTTACTAGTTTGTTTGTGTCTTTTTACAAAAGTTTACAAGATTTTTCTCTTAAATAGTACTAAAGTACATTAAACTCGTTCAGAGCAGAGCAAGAACAAGGCAGTCAATATGTAGTTCGAATATCTTACAAGTACGTGTTTCTATGACTGATGAAGATAAAACTTGTCACGCTGTTCACTTACATGAGAAACAATATGGATTTTAAAAAAGCGACACATGTCTTAAAGAAAAATTAACAAAATATTAAAATAAATGTGCTTGAAATTTTGTGCTTAGAATGTTTTTAGAAAAGAAAAGATATTTAAGTTTAAAACTCAAAATAGTTACAATAAAATAATATTTTAAATCGTTAAATATTTTTTTGTAATTTCACACATTTCAATCAAGTCAAAACCTTTAGCAATTTAAAATAATTTTTTTTGGAAAAAAGGAAAAAGTTTCAAATTGCAACAATTGTGTAAAATTTGTTTTAACTAAAAGAAAACTGCAAAAAAATTTGCATTGCAAAACACAAAAGTCACTCATAAATGAACTTAACTTGCTTTATATTTCAAACAACGGTTGGAAACTAAAAAAAAAATTGACCGGAAGTGTAATTTATACTGAAAAAAATTTTATAAAAATTTTAAAAAAAATGAGAAAAAGCTAAGTTTAAGGAAAAAGGATGTGATAGAAAATAAAGCGGAAAAATAATATATTTTCAACATTTAAACTTAAAATAGTTAATTATTTGAATTCTTTTCCAGTTTTGTTGAAGATCTGTTCTTGTTCTGTTCTAGTTCTGTTCTAGTTCTGTTCTAGTTCTGTTCTAGTTCTGTTCTAGTTCTGTTCTAGTTCTGTTCTAGTTCTGTTCTAGTTCTGTT
>NW_025810453.1:0-1820 GCF_022045245.1 Lucilia cuprina
GTTCTGTTCTAGTTCTGTTCTAGTTCTGTTCTAGTTCTGTTCTAGTTGTGTTCTAGTTCTGTTCTAGTTCTGTTCTAGTTCTGTTCTAGTTCTGTTCTAGTTCTGTTCAAGTTGTGTTCGAGTGTAGTTTTAGTTCTATTCTAGTTCTTTTCTAGTCCTTTTTTAATTAAAGTAATATTTAAAGTTTTCTTTGCGATAATTTTTTGTCCCTCTTGCTATATTTAGTTTATGTAAATCACTCATTTTTTCCACATCATTCATCATACCAAAGGGGACCAGGCAATAAATTTTCCACTTGACTGAACGTTGGCAAAAACTCATGTTTTCTGCCAAAAAAATAAACAGCTATTTTTTTGGCGAAAGTTAAAACTTGTATATGTCTCTTGTCTCTCATCTCATTCTTGTCCATTCATCTGGCCATGTCATTGAAACTCAATTTTAAATCAAGTTGAAATTTCATCTTTCGGTTGGAGTGTTTTTCGTTGGTTTGCCTTCTTTTCTTGTTTCGAAAAAGAAATCACAAAGTTGGAAAGTAACTTCAGTTGATGTATAGATTTGTAACTCCAAAACTATTTATTAATAGGGGTTTTGTTTTAAAGGCTCTGGTCAGTATGTATCGAGGGTTCATACCATTTTATCTTATTTTTATTCCTACTTTTTATTGCCTCTGAATCCATGTCTTTTTTCATTGTCTTGTCTTTTCTCATGTTGTGCAAAACTACAATCGAATATTGTCAGTCATGCATTTGCGTTCAGCAATCCATGGACAACATACAAATTGCATAAGACTTATTGCGGTTTTGTTGTAATTGCTTTTAAAGCGCCATTGTTGATGTCCGTCTTTACAATGAACAATGGACTTCAAACTAAAAATATTTAAAACCACTATTTGCGTGGCCATATAGAAGGCGAAATAATTAATAGTTGGAAGGAGTACTTTAAAAAAAAGATGAAAATTGTTTATAATAATCTCATCTATAGACTTGACTACTGTTCAGTCATTAGTGCAATCCATATTCTAGTATAAAGGCTAGTCAATAGCCTAGTCTAAAGTTTAAACGTCTATTTGTTGCACCCTTTTGAATTTTGTACTCCCAACATAATAGCACTGATATAACCGAGCAATTTTGCTGTTTGACTTGAAATATAAAACCAAAAATATAGACAACAAAAGGCAACAGTAAAGTTGTAATGATGACGGTTATAAATTCATGTACACATTTAACGCATACATTTGACCATAACACTCACATGTTTATGCAAAAGGAAACACACACACACTCTCGTTTGCATATAAATATGCCCTAAGCAATATACACGCATCCTCTAACAGGCCTTTAAAACAGTTTGTGCATTTTGCATAGGAAACGGATATGACAACAGTTAACCGCTATTTTTATGTTATTATGCGGTTTCACTTGAACTCTCATCTACATGAGATTACAAGCAAACGCATACATTGCAAATGTGAAGGACTTTTATTCATATGAGAATGTTTTTTGTCGTTTTTAAAAACTTGTTTGCTTGATTGTTGTTATTTCTCAACAATATATAGAGACGTCAGTTGGCAGTTGACACAATTGCTCTTCGCGTAAAAGGGGTATTTTATGTATGATAATGTTATTTCTGTTGAAAACGCCCTCCTTCTGACTTGGAACGTCGATTGAATTGTGAAAAATATTTAAAAACAATGACTTGCTCCCACTTATCAGGAACCAGAACTGAACTAGAACTGAACTAGAACTAAACTAGAACTGAACTAGAACTGAACTAGAACTGAACTAGAACTGAACTAGAACTGAACTAGAACTGAACTAGAA
>NW_025810454.1:0-1858 GCF_022045245.1 Lucilia cuprina
TTCTGTTCTAGTTCTGTTCTAGTTCTGTTCTAGTTCTGTTCTAGTTCTGTTCTAGTTCTGTTCTAGTTCTGTTCAAGTTCTGTTCAAGTTCTGTTCTAGTTCTATTCTAGTTCTATTCTAGTTCTGTTCTAGTTCTAGTTTTGTTCATGTTTTGGTTTTGTTGTAGTTCTGTTCTATTTATTTTCTAGTTCTCTTCTAGTTCTGCTAAAGTTATTTTCTAGTTCTGTTCTGTTTTGTTTAAGTTCTGTTCTAGTTAAGTTTAAGTTATTCTAGTTTTGTTTTTTTTTTTTTTTTTGAATTTTAGGTTGTTTTCTCTCCAGCTCTTTAAGGGTTAGCTAGTTTTATTTCTACAACAATTAAAAAGGGATTGCCTTATGTCCATTTCTAGTTTTGATTCCTTAAAGAAAAACAAACACATGTCAAATCTAATGCTTTAAGAAAAAATCCCAAGGGATGCTGTAGAAAAGAAATTTCAGCTTAAAACCTATAAAACTAATGAAAATTTACAAAGCCTTTTTTTCCCAACATAATATTTATTTTGATAGTATTTAATAGATTTTTGAGGGTATTTTGTTGATTTTCTATACAGAATATTTTTAATAGAAACAAGTTTAAGAAAAAATCCTCATGAAGGTCATGTGAACTTTTTATTATATGCCAAAATAATTTAAAAGAAAAAATTCTTTTAAAAAAATTTTTTGTTAATCAAAACAAATACAGCTAATAATTTTCTTTATATTTTCTGTTTATTCTTTCATCAATAACTTTAAAGACAAATATTTATTTAAGCAAACAAATTTGCAAGAGCAACAAGAGCTACCAAAAAAAAAAAGGTCAATAATTTATTTTAATAAGATTTTGATATGGGACACCCCTTTTTAACCTTTTTCTTTTTACGCAAATTGTTGTAGTTGTTGGTTGTCATTTTCAATTTTAGTTGTTGTGGTTGTTGATTATATTTCAAAATCTTTTGTTTCCCTTTTCAAACAACCCCTCAAATATTCATACTTACACTCGTCGTTCTCGTTATGAAGTCTGTCTATCAGTTACAATGGTCACAATTCTGTCGCGTGTCCCAAATCGGAATTAATTTTTTATTATATGCAGGGTTAGAAACACACACACATACGTACTTACGTATTATTTCTATTACACACTCTCAATCACATAAATTTTATTTGAATGTTTTTCTTACAATCCAATTTGTCTTGTAGTTTTTTTATTTTTTTATACGAAATTTTATCTTTTTGCACACATTGTTCTAACATTGTTTAGTTATTGTATTTGTCGTATGCATAATGGCATCAGACATCTGTATATAAAATAATAGAAATTGTTTATTTTTTTTCTTGCCATTTTATGACCCCAATACCCTAGAAGACTTTTATTTTAAGTCTTTTAAAGATTTTTCCAGCACGTTTCACAGGTCAGTTGTTGTAGGTCTGTTACTCTTACAGGGTTAATGTTTAATTTATTGAGAAATTATTGAATATAGAACATAATTGATGGCGTAGTTTAAACATGTGTCTAAATAAAATTTTCATTGTTTTCACATTTAGCAGAGTGGAAATTTATGGATATGCTTATTACTTCCTGAAAATAATTGCTTCAATATTGAGTCAAAATAGGAAAAATAAAGATTGTTTTCACACATTTTTCATTGAAATATTTAAGCTATATTGCGAATTCATATTAAGGATAGGACTATGGTAGCAACTATCGGCTACAATTCAGTTCTAGTTCAGTTCTGATTCAATTCTAGTTCAGTTCTAGTTCAGTTCTAGTTCAGTTCTAGTTCAGTTCTAGTTCAGTTCTAGTTCAGTTCTAGTTCAGTTCTAGTTCAGTTCTAGTTCAGTTC
>NW_025810455.1:0-1000 GCF_022045245.1 Lucilia cuprina
CTAGTCTATAGTCTAGTCTATAGTCTAGTCTATAGTCTAGTCTATAGTCTAGTCTATAGTCTAGTCTATAGTCTAGTCTATAGTCTAGTCTATAGTATATTCTATAGTATAGTATGGACTGGACTACTTGTAGAATTGAATGAGCGATTTATTCCGTAAGATATAATAAGTTATTTACTTAAAGAGGCTCGACATGGCAACACTAATTTTGTTTAAAAAACACTTTGTTGCTTACCAGTTTATTTAAAAAACACAATATAAAACACCAATTGATAAAAATACAATAAAACATGTATTTTTTAAAATTAATTGTAACGCTAAAGTCAATTATTTAATTTAAATTTTGCGCAATTATTGACCATGAACTGATTTTAATTCCAAGAAAGTCTCACGAACAGAGAATTGAATGAAATTTCGAAATAGCAAATAAAAAAAATAAAACAAAACAATATGTATTATAAACAATGTAAATTGTGCTGAAATCATAAGAAAGAAAACAAGAAATAAAAGGTACAACTGAAACAGATAAACGCAAAATAATTACAATAAACTACTTAAGAAATAAAAATCTCATAATAAATAAAACACTTATAGCAAGTTTTTGCAAAATAAAGAAAAACACTTAAAAAATAATATTTATGATTTACATATCAATACTCATATTATTGAATGCAATTACATATGGACATTAACACTCCTACCAAACTCGTACTTAGCCTAAGCACTTCAGTATTTTATTAATTTTTTCGTTAATATTTTTGTCATACTCAAATTTAATTAGGGTCATTCAAGTCACTTATTTGGAGAAATGAAATGTGGTCCAATAATTGTCATAACTTATGATGTGTCAAAACCAAAAAAGAAAAGAAAAATTAAATAATATAGAACAACAGTGCACGTGCAAATCCTTTTGCTTTTCTCCAAAGCTTTGAACATTAAAGAAAAATTACACGAAACTACCCCAAAATCATTGACATCATGGTACAACTCAAGAGTGTAC
>NW_025810456.1:0-2019 GCF_022045245.1 Lucilia cuprina
TGAGGTTCCGATATGGTTGCAATTAACTTTGGCAGTTTTCGTGCTAGGACAGTCATTTATGCACCATTTTAAAGCATTAAAATTGCCATTTGTTTTGGTATATAATTTTTTGCATAATGTATTTTAAGAAAATGGCCAGTTGGATAGATTGGTAGAATTATTTTCCCAGGCTTAAAAAGGCGGTAATTTGAAGTTCCGATATGGTTGTGAATAACTTTGACAGTTTTCATGCTATGACAGTCATTTATGCATCATTTTAAAGCATTATGATTGCACTTTACTTTGGTATATCATTTGTGTCATAATGTGTTCGTCTTAAAAATGGCCAATTTGAAGGATCGGCAGAATTGTTGTTCTATGTTTAAAAACGCTGTGATTTGAGGTTCCGATATGGTTGCAAATAACTTTGACAGTTTTCATGCCAGGTAATCGTTCATGCATCATTTTAAAGCATTACAGTTGCACTATGTTTTGGTGTACAATTTGTGGCATAATGAATTTTTACAAAAATTGGATAGATCGGTATATTTATTGGTACAGGTTTGGAAATGCGGTAATTTAAGGCTCCGATATGGTTGCAAATATCATTTATAGTTTTCATGTTATTGCAGTCGTTTATATATCTTTTTATTGCGTTATAGGTGCCATTTGTTTTGGTATATAATTTGTTGCATAATATATTTTTAGAAAATGGCTAATTGGATAGATCGGTATAATTATTTTCACAGCTTTAAAAATGCGGTAATTTAAGGTTCCGATATGGCTGCAAATAACATTGACAGTTTTCACGCTATGACAATCATTTAGGCATCATTTTAAAGCATTATGATTGCACTTCAATATGGTATATCATTTGTAGCATAATGTGTATATTTATAATTTATTCAATTTGATAGATCGGTAGAATTATTGTTCTATGTATAGCAAACGCAGTAATCTGAGGTTCAGCTATGGTTGCAATTAACTTTGGCAGTTTTCGTGCCAGGACAGTCGTTTATGCACCATTTTAAAGCATTAAAATTGCCATTTGTTTTGGTATACAATTTATTGCATAATGTATTTTTAGAAAATGGCCAGTTGGAGAGATCGGTAGAATTATTTTCCCAGGTTTAAAAAGGCGGTAATTTGAAGTTCCGATATGGTTGTGAATAACTTTGACAGTTTTCTTGCTATGACAGTCATTTATGCATCATTTTAAAGCATTATGATTGCACTTTAATTGGTATATCATTTGTGGCATAATGTGTTCTTCTAAAAAATGGTCAATTTGATAGATCGGTAGAATTGTTGTTCTATGTTTAATAAACGCAGTTATCTGAGGTTCCGATATGGTTGCAATTAACTTTGGCAGTTTTCGTGCTAGGACAGTCGTTTATCCACCATTTTAAAGCATTAAAATTGCCATTTGTCTTGGTATGCAATTTATTGCATAATGTATTTTTAGAAAATGGCCAGTTGGATAGATCGGTAGAATTATTTTCCCAGGCTTAAAAAGGCGGTAATTTGAAGTTCCGATATGGTTGTGAATAATTTTGACAGTTTTCATGCTATGACAGTCATTTATGCATCATTTTAAAGCATTATGATTGCACTTTAATTTGGTATATCATTTGTGGCATAATGTATTCGTCTAAAAAATGGTCAATTTGAAGGATCGGTAGAATTATTGTTCTATCTTTAATAAACGCAGTAATCTGAGGTTTCGATATGGTTGCAATTAACTTTGGCAATTTTCGTGCTAGGACAGTCGTTTATGCACCATTTTAAAGCATTAAAATTGCCATTTGTTTTGGTATATAAATTGTTGCATAATATATTTTTAGAAAATGGCTAATTAGATAGATCGGTAGAATTATTTTCACAGCTTTAAAAACGCGGTACTTTAAGGTTCCGATATGACTGCAAATAACGTTGACAGTTTTCACGCTATGACAGTCATTTATGAATCATTTTAAAGCATTATTTGGATAGATCGGTAGAATTATTTTCCCAGGCTTAAAAAGGCGGTAATTTGAAGTT
>NW_025810457.1:0-1045 GCF_022045245.1 Lucilia cuprina
TGAGTGAAATGTTAATGAACACTTTTTTAAAAACATTGTTTTATGAAAAATTTTAGAGCAAAACATGTTGTACACCAAAATGTAGGTGTACAACATGTTGTATTGGATGTATAACGTCCAATACAACAACCTTTGTCAAAAGTCCAAAATTCGGCCCCAAGCTAAAAAACCTTTTTGAGTGAAATATTAAAACACACTTTTTTAAAAACTTTGTTATATAAAAAAGGTTAGAGCAAAACCTGTTGTACACCAAAATGTAGGGAATTGGACTAGCAATAACGTCCAATGCAACACCCTTTGCCAGAAGTCCATATTTGGGCTCCAAATCCAAAAAAAAAAAAAAAATGTTGAATGAAATATTAAAACATAGTTTTTAAAAAACTTTGTTTTATGAAAAACTTTATAGCAAAACATATTATATACCAAAATGTATGGAATTAGACTAGCTACATCGTCCAATACAACAACCTTTGTCAGCAGTCCAAAATTCGGCTCCGAATTCAAAAAACAATATTGAGTGAGATATTAAAACACACTTTTTTAAAAACTTTTTATGAAAAACTTTACAGCAAAACATATTCTACACCAATATGTAGGGAATTGGACTAGCTATAACGTCCAATACAACAACCTTTGTCAGAAGTCCAAAATTTGGTCTCAAACTCAAAAACCTTATTGTGTAAAATATTGAAAACCACTTTTTTAAAAACTTTGTTTTATGAAACATTTTAGAGCAAAACATATTGTACACCAAAATGTAGGGAATTGGACTGGCTACAACGTCCAATACGAAGTCCAAAATTCTGTTCCAAATTCAAAAACACTTTTGAGTGAAATATTAAAGCACACTTTTTTAAAAACTTTGTTTTATGAAAGACTTTACGCAAAAATGTATGAAATTCGACCAGCTACAATGTCCTATACAATAACCTTTGTCAGAAGTCCAAAATTCGGACACAAACTCAAAAATCAATTTTTAATGAAATGTTAAGGAATATTTTTTAAAAACTTTGTTTTATGAACAACTTTAGAGCAAAACATATTA
>NW_025810458.1:0-2320 GCF_022045245.1 Lucilia cuprina
TAAAGTTAATTTTTGGGGCTTTGGCCAGCTAGATTTGAAAATCGAACACTGTGCGGCTGGACGGCTTTTTATGAAATTCACAGTGTAGGTCTGGAAGGAACTATAGGCTACTTTTTACATCAAAAATTCAAGTGGGCGACGTGCCACGCCCACATTCAAAATAAGTATTTAAAGTCACATATCTCAGAAACTGCAAGAGTTCCAGTAATCAAATTTTGTATGGACAAATTTGACATCCATAAGAATATTTTTTGATAAAATGGGCAGAATGGCTATAGTGAGCGTGACACGTTCCATACGAAAAAATTCTTAAATCAGTATATTTGAGAAAATATAACATATATAGGCCTCAAAATTTTGTCGGAACCACTTAAGAGTTATTTAAGGTAAAAGGGGACGTGGAAGCCTCATATGAATTATTATATTATCTGGAAAACTATATTAGTTAGAACATTAAAATTTTGCACGAAAAACTTACGCATATCCCAGAAACTGCAAGAGTTGCAGTCCTAAAATTTTGTATAGGCAAATTTGACATCCATAGAATATAGTGTGCGTAGCACCTTTCATATGAAGAAAATCTTAAATCAGTATATGTGAGAAAATATAACATATAGAGTCCTCAAAATTTGTTGGAACCACTCAAGATGATTTTTAATATAAAAGTTTAAATGGGCGTACCCTCATATGCATTAAATGGGCGTACCCTCATATGCATTAAATACAAAAACTCGCTTATCTGGGAAACACTAAGAGTAAGAATATTAAAATTTTGCACGGAAAACTTAAGCATCCATGCTTGTAACCTTCCATATGAAATATATATTCGGCTGTGCCGAATCTTAAATACTCTCCACCAGCAAGCCTATTTTTTATGTCTATTTAACTATCTAATTTTTAGATAACTTGACAGAAGTCTTGTTTTCGGTTCTAACATTTATGCATGTGTGGAACTAATTTTGATTAGGTCCATAAAAATTTATATTGTGTTTCGGTTGTGGATGATTTGTGTATTTACAAATATTTTCATTTCGAACTAAATTCGTTTGAGTGATTTTTGAAACAATGTTGATGACTGTAAATCAATAGTTTTATCAATATTAGGTTAGTTCTAAAACATTTTAGAATGATATATTTTATTCATACACACGGAACGACAAACTTATATATACCCTTAATCCCTGATTATTTTTAGATTATTTTTAATCGTTAAAAATATTTTTACCTTTTTAATAAAAATAATCTAATCGATAATGATTACGATTATTAATCATTATTTTATAGCTATGTGGGATACTATTATATTATTCATATTTTTCATAGGTTACATTGAAATCTAAATTAACATTTGGAAAAATTGGCGAACTTGCAATAATTTGCATGTGAAACTATTATAGAATCATTAAAATCGTAAAGTGTTTTTTAATGTACATACATTGATTTTAGGGTAGCAAAGTTTGGTAGTGTGCTTTGTTATAGTATTTTGTATTTGTAACTGAAGTTATTTTATTTTATAAAAAGGTTTATTTTATAAAAAAGGTTTATTTATTTTAATAACTTCTTTGTACAAAATTTATTTGTTGAATGAAAAATTATAAAGACAAGTTTGAAAATAAAAAAAATATAAAACTTGATTTAAAAACATAATAACATAAAGTAAATAATACAAGTTTTTAAAAGAAATAGAAGTATGTAGTGATACACTACATTACTGCCCCACCAGTAATAGAATTAAAAGAAAAATAACTTATTATTGAATGTGGAAGGTTGTGTTAGGTTTATTATTTGATAGTTGTGTTGATTTGTCAATATGTGCTGGTTTTAGTAGATCAATTGAGTGAGTTTTAATAACATTACCACATTGGATATTAAAAGTGTTTTTATTCTTTTGAATAACTTTAAAGGGTCCTTCGTAAGGGCATTCTAAACTGTTCGGTCTAAGTATTATAACAAAAACATATTCACAATTCCAAAGATCTTTAGGTATAAAACAATTATTACTATTACTATGATGAATAACTTTGCTTTGAACTGTATTAAAATGTGATCTTAATCTGTGGAGTAGTTCATCAAAAGTTGGAATATTATTATTTTTAACTACCATATCACCAGGTAGTCTCAATGTTTGACCATAAACTAATTTAGAAGGACAACATTTGAGTTCTTCCTTTATGGTTGATCGAATTCCCATCAAAATAATGGGTAATTGTTTAGACCAATTTTTCACATTGTTACTAGATTTAAAAGCAGTTTTTAATTGTCGATGAAAGCGTTCAATCATTCCATTCGCTTGCGGGTGATAACTGGATGTATGGATTTT
>NW_025810459.1:0-1274 GCF_022045245.1 Lucilia cuprina
AGAAACATAAAATTGGGTATATGGAGCTTGGTACTTTTTCGTTTTTCAAAAGGTACTTTTTAAATATTCTATAACATTGAACCTAGGAATATGAAATTAAGTATGTAAATTCAGAATTAGGTGAGAACCCATACAAGGGAATTTTTTGAAACTTTTTTTAATTTTCTATAATATTGGTTTTACCGCCTTAATATACCTGATAGGTAGGGAAGCAACATCAATGTTTAAAAATATCGGTAATGTGAAAGATACATCGATGTCTAAAATTCACTATATTTATATATTTTCCCACTTATTTTGTAAAATACTTCACTTGCGTTGAAAATGTTTCCACACAATTTTTTAAAAACACAACATATTATAAGTATTAAGTAAAGCACACATCGACAAAGCGTAAAATTTTCTTTCAACACAAACACTACTTCACTTTGTGTTTTTGCATTCCATGCACCAGTTTGTAAACACGACATATTATTTTTAAACATTGCTCTCGGAAATGCATTTATTTGCAATTTTAGATACAAAATGAATCTTAATATATACTCCATGTAAATAAAAGTAAAGAAATAATAGAAGATTTTAAAAAATGAAACAAATAATAAAAATTCGTATATCTGAGAAACTATTGGAGCTAGAATTTAGGGAAAAATGGACTGACTTTCAATGGGACCTTGGCATCTCCCATATGAATGAAATACAAAATTTCGCATATTTGGGAAATTATTATATAATTCAAATTTTTCATAGATTACATTAAAATCTAAATTAAAATTTGGATAGATTGGCGAACTTGCAATAATTTCCGAGGCATCGCCAATATGTAAAAAAAATATATCTGAAAAATATTATAATCAGAATTTTCAAAATAGTAAAGTGCTTTTTATGTAGATTGCTTTTAGGGTTGCAAAGCGCACAAGAAAAAGGAATTTAAAAAAAGTCAGAGTATTATATTCCGCTATACCGAATTATAAAATTTTGATATTATCGATGTAAATTTCTCATATATACAAAACATTATATGTGAAATTTCATCGCTGTAGTTATATTTCAGCATTACAATCATATGTGGATGCAACAAAACTTGTTAATGTAGAATTTTGCTGCTGTAATCGCATTTTTGAGTCAGTAATTAAAATTAAATTCATTTTTTGAAAGTACATTATAAGTGTGGTGAACCACATTAATATTGACTTGTTTAGTTTTATAATTATTATGTATTTTAACTTTATTAACTTTGATTTGTTTGTAAAAATATTTTCAATTTTTTAATAAAT
>NW_025810460.1:0-1800 GCF_022045245.1 Lucilia cuprina
TATCTATAGTCTGGACTATTGAACAATCCGTAGTCTGGACTGTAGAACTAGCTATAGTATGGACTATAGAAATATATATAGTAGGGACTATAGTATGCACTGTAGAACTATCTACAGTCTGGACTATAGAACTATCTATAGTCTTGACTATAGAAATATATATCGTCTGGACTATAGAACTGTCTATAGTCTGGACTATACAACTATCTATAGTATGGACTATAGAACTTTCTATTGTATGGATTCTAGAACTATCTATAGTCTAGACTAATAACAATCTCTAGTATGGATTCTAGAACTATCTATAGTCTGGACTATTGAACTGTCTATTGTATGGATTCTAAAACTATCTGTAGCCTGGACTCTGGAACAATCTATAAGCTGGCCTGTAGAACAGTCTATAGTCTGATATATAGGATTCTCTATAGTCTGGACTATAGATTAGTCTGGAATATAGAAGAGTCTATGGTCTGTACTTTAGAACAGTCAATAGTCCAACTATAGAAACGTTTATACTCTGGACTATAGAACACTATTGTCTAAACTACAGAGCAGTTTATATTCTAGACTATAGAACAGTCTAGAGTTTATAGTCTATAATCTGGATTATAGAACAGTCTGTTGTCTAAACTACAGAACAGTTTATATTCTGGACTATAGAAAAGTCTATAGTCTGTACTACAAAACAGTCTATAGACTGGACTATAGAACAGTCTAATGTCTGAACTATAGAACAGTCTATAGTCTGGACTATAGAACAGTCTATAGTCTAGAACAGTCTATAATCTGGAACAGTCTGTCCATAGTCTGAACTATGAAACTGTCTCTAGTCAGGCCTATATATAAGTCTTTAGTCTGAACTAAATTTCAGTCTTAAGTCTGAATTATAAACCTTAATATTTGTAACTAATTGATTTTCTTTCTTTCAGGTAAGCAATTGAAACGGTTAATAGTTATAAAGTCATTTTAACATATTATTAAGGTATGTATTTTGCCACTAAAACCCCTTTCTCAATACAACACTTACTTTTTCCTTAAATAAGGATTTTATTTAAAAAATTTGAAGAACTTTTGCTATAACATTCCAGAATTAAACAAATTCTCACGTTAAAATTTCTGCCTTAAACTTGTGTTAACTTAGTAACCCCATTTAAAATGAAAAAAGGTGCAAAATCAAATACAATTTCATTATTTCGGTCATAAAAAGCGATTGTTTAGATAACAACGAAAAAACAAAACAGCAATAGTTAAATATAATAAAACTTAATCTTAACTCATCCCACAGTTGTTAAATTCCATTTTGTTTCATTATTTCTTTGAACCAAAAAAAGTATATGAATAACAAAATGAACAAAATCAAATATAAATGAAATGAGAAAAAGTGCCACAGAATCAAGAACGCTGAGAAAACAAATAAACAAATTTAGAAAAAAAGGTATTAAAATTTCGAAACATTGCTGCTAAAAATTGAAATTGACATTTGAAATCCTTTTTGTTTTGCTAAACGTAGCACAATTTATATTCAAACAAGATGCCAAACGACGAATAAACGATGATGGTAATGACGACGAAGAAAAATAAAGTAAAATTTTATAAAACAGAAACTAATATAAAAACCAATCTGTATTTTGATTTTAGAAAGGAGATAAATAGCAATTATTAAGTATGCTACAGTTTCAATCATTTCAGACAATAGACTGTTCTATAGTCCAGACTATAGACTGTTCTATAGTCCAGACTATAGACTGTTCTATAGTCCAGACTATAGACTGTTCTATAGTCCAGACTATAGACAGTTCT
>NW_025810461.1:0-1805 GCF_022045245.1 Lucilia cuprina
AAACGCACGTGTATGTCTCTAAAAATTCAATGTTTTCAAACTTGACAGTATAAACGCCTTAAAGATTTATATTTTCTTGGATTTTCTTTTAAGCCAACTATGAAAAAAATTTCCTCTTACCATCTAAAGTTAACGAAAGAACCAAAATGTTAGTTTCTATGGAATTATTCAATCTAGCCAAATCAAAAACGTTAACCACAGTAATCTTTTGAGTAGCTAAACCTACTTAATTTAGAATTCTTTTATTTGCTTTAGAACACAATTGGGTTTTTTGTTGAATATATTTTTTCGCCATATTACCTAAAATTGATGTCTTATTTAGTTCTGTGTTTTACTAAAACACATTATATTTAGTATTTAACAAATAACAAAAAAGAAAAACAAGAACTCTAAATTGATTTATTGCAAATATTTGCATAAATAATTATATAATGCTCCACACAATACCTTTGATATGAATTTATTCACTTAATTACATGTTTTTTTCTAAACTTTATCATTTATATTTTTTTCTTAAATAAATATTTATAAACTTTTCAATAAATTAAGAAGTTTAGATTTAAATTTAAAAGTGACAGAAAAGTTTAATGTTTTTTCTGTAAATTTATGCTAAAGAAGATTTTAATGTAAAAACGCAAGTTAAAGATTTAATGAAATTGTTAGTTACAATTTTTGTTTACTTCTTTTTTGCAGTTAAATGTTAATTAATTTACTATAAATTGTTCAAAAATACAAACGATGACCGCATGTTTTAAATGAAAAACAAAAGACTTAGGACATAAACGTTTTTCATTTGTCTTGATTTTAATGTTTTTTGATGGCGTTTAGTTATTTGGAGTGCTTGTGAATTTCTAAGCCCAACACTTTTCTTTTAATTGCTAAAATTCTTTTAAAACGGAAATGATTTGTCAAAAAGAAACTGCCAAAACTCTAACAAACTGTCTATTTTTTAATACAGTTTACAGTTATTCTAATTAATTTAATTTTTTTTTTTTTTCTAAAAAAAAACCTTTTATAATGATATAATTTCTTTGAACTAATATAAACACAAAGCAACTGAAATAGTTTTTAAAACATGCCTTCTTTTTAAAATCAACAAATTAAATTATTTGCTTGAAAAAAATTATTTTTAGCAACCCCACCTTTTTCAGTTAATTTAAAGCAAACCAAGCAAAAAATACCACTAAAACGACTTCACCTAGACCTCATTGTTTAAGAGGTCAAAAAACTTTGTGTAACATAAAAAACACGCAGCTTAAAAAGATTTTACTATTATGTGAATTATTAAATAATATTAAATTTAATACCAAAGTTACATAATACCAAAAAATCAATAATTCTTTTAACAGAATTATTACTTAAAGTTTTGTTTTTTTTTTTTTTTTTTTGCTATTTCTCCCAAAATCTCTTATAAATCTAACAGCCACAACCCTGACCCTTGTATAAAGATGATTTTTACTTCCAACTGCTGATAGCTACAATGTGATTAAGAAAATTATTTCCTTTTTCTGCGTTTTGTTTTAAATTGTGTGGAATTTTATGAATTTTTTGTTTTTAAATCAATACCATTCAATAGCACAAATTAATTGCTTATTAATTTAATAATTTGCAAATAATTTAACCGTAAGTTTTTATTGTTGGGTAGAAGACGAATATGTAAGTGCCTTATGTTTTTATTACCAATTAACATCCACCCCGATAGATAGAAAAATAGATAGATAGATAGATAGATAGATAGATAGATAGATAGATAGATAGATAGATAGATAGATAGATAGATAGATAGATAGATAGATAGATAGATA
>NW_025810462.1:0-1554 GCF_022045245.1 Lucilia cuprina
GTATACTTTAAGGTGGGTATTGGACCAATATTTTTGTATGTTACAAACATCAGCACAAACGTATAATACCCTCCCCACTATAGTGGTGTAGGGTATAAATATGAAAAACATCTTTATAAAACTTAAGGTACGTTCACACCTACCAAATATATGACGTTTTTTATCAAATATTTGTTTGCTGTAATGTGAACACAAAATATTTTTGAAGAGCATGCAAAATATCAGCTGTTTTTCGTGAAACATTTTTATTTTTCAACCTACAAATATTTTCTTAGTGTGAACAAAATGTGAACACCAAACATGAAACATTTTTGTTAAACGTTAAAGAAACTATATAATAATATTTTTTACGATTTCATAGAAATTTCTGCCTAAAAACAAAAAATTAAATACATTTTTATTTCGTAATGTGCTTAAAATGAGTATTTATATTTTTACGTTTTGTTTGAAGAAACAAAGCCAAACACAATTCAATACAAATAGTAAAAGTTTGTTTGCCCGGTGTTCACATTACAACAAATAATTTCGTAAAGCAATTGACGGATAAAACAGTAAAAAAACAAGATTTTGTTTGCAGGCAAGGAGGAACATAACAACAAGAACAGCTAATGCGCAACCAAACCAAAAGCCAAAAATATATGTGTTTATATTTACTAAAAAGCTATATCATTAAATAATAAATTCTATATATTCTAAAATTTCATTTAATATTGTTTTTCATCAAAATTTTACCACAAAAAAAATACAAATTACATATCAATACCTTGTGCAAGTGGAAAAGAGATAGATAGACTTGCATAAGGTATTGAAATTACATTTCAATACCTTGTACAAGTGGAAAAGAGATAGATAGACTTGCATAAGGTATTGAAATTACATTTCAATACCTTGTGCAAGTGGAAAAGAGATAGATAGACTTGCACAATGTATGGAAATTACATTTCAATATCATGTGCAAGTGGAAAAGAGATAGATAGACTTGCACAATGTATTGAAATTACATTTCAATACCTTGTGCAAGTGGAAAAGAGATAGATGGTGGATCTTTACTGTCATGTTGTTGCTATTTAGTATAGTCAATGTAGCGAAAAACCTTGGTTGTTTGGAACGGTTTACAGCGATTTCAAAAAAATCGCTATAAGCCCGGAAATAACCAAATTATAATTAATTTTCATTAAATTACATATCTATAAAATTGAAAATTATAGAGAATTGTTTATTATTAATATATTTTTATATCCATTAATATAATAAATAATTGTTTAAATAAATTGAGTAATAAATTAATTAAATAATTTCTCAATTAATTATTAAACTATAGACTAGATTATAACCTATAGACTAGACTATAAACAATACCATAAACTAGAGTATAGACAAGACTATAGACTAAACCATAGCTTGACTATAGACTAGACCAGCGGTTCCCCCGGTTTTTACTTCGCGGACCCCTTGAAGAATTTATTTAAATTCGCGGACCCCCATACATATTTTAATATCTTATTGTTCTAAATATGTAATTTTTCATCCGAAAATTGTCATAGTCCATAAATC
>NW_025810463.1:0-1983 GCF_022045245.1 Lucilia cuprina
AAAAAATTTCATATTTTTTTCATGCTTTGTTCAATAAGCAACAACAACACTGTATATTGGAAAAAGATGTACACGTGTGTGTAGATGTATTTGGTTTTATTCAGCTGTGTATTTTGTTTTGTAAGTTTGGATGCTGTTGGCGTCATTGAGTTGTGTATTTTTTTTTCTTTTTGTGAATTCTGTATGTTGGTTTTATAACGTTATTTCTTTTGTTGTTTTTCTTTGCTTTTCGTTATGTATGCTTAGATGTCTGTTGGTTTAATTGCCTTGTGTATTTTGTTTTTTATTTCGTTTAGCGTTGTTGTTGTTCATTTTGTTTTGCATTTGGTGTAATATATACAGTGAATCAATTAAGTAATTTGCCTATGTAAAATTTTATAAATTTTAAGAAAAAGCTTGATCTGAACAATTATTTTTAGCAAAATAAACAAATTGTTTGTTCTATTTTTTAAAGAATATTTTAATATTTTATTTTCTACCATAAAAAGTAAAATCGTTATATTAATCAACGAGATCTTTCATAAAATGTGAACGTATTGTTAATTTTTTAGGTCAATAAAGTATTTTGCTTTTTTTAGGTTTTTTGTTCATTTTTTTAATATTGCTGCATTATTTTATAAAATTTAATATTTTTATTACTCCTATATATTAAAATAACATTTTTTAGATATTTTATTAGTTAAACGACTAAATTTGGGCATTTCATTTTGTATTGATATACAAAAACTACATAGGCCTCCGGTACGTTAGTTGTTAGTGTTCTAGTCTGGTAGACCGAAGGTGGTGGGTTCGATTCCCACCTGCGACACTGGTTAATGAGCGCACAACAGGCCCAATAGAGGCATAGGTGTATTTCTCCGGATTTGATGTGTATACATCCTCCTTTCAAACTAACTAACTAAAACTACATTACGGAAACTCCATCTATTTGAGGAGTATTCTAATTCCAAAAATAATTAAAAAATAATTTGAAAAACCCAATGAAATTAACCGGAATTCTCAATATGCAAAATACTTTATTGACATGCACATTCTGATGAATAATAATAAAATGCAACAACAAATGCACCAAAATTTGTATTTTAATATTTTTTCAAATTTTTTTTACACAATCTCTATTTTTCAAAAAACTTAGTTGATTCACTGTATAAGATTCGGCACAGCCGAATATAGCACTCTTACTTGTTTAATATATAGTGTCCCTGATTATTTTTAGTTAATCACGTTATATAAACAATGTTAATATTAACAAGTAAGAGTGCTATATTCTGCTGTACCCAATCTTATATACCCTTCACCATAGTGTATTTTAAACATATTAGTTTTATAAATTCTTTCCCGACTACATTATTATTACACAAAAAGCAAAACAAAATGAACAATAACAACGCTAAACGAAATAAAAAACAAAATACGCAAGGCTTCAAAACAGACATCTAAACATACATAACGAAAAACACATAAAAACAAAAACAAAATAAACAACGCAATAAAACCAACCTACATCCAAATATACGAAGAGAACTCACAAAACAAAAAACACACAGCTGAATAAAACCATATATATATATATATACATCTACACACACGTGTACATCGTTTTTTAATATACAGTGTTGTTGTTGCTTATTTAACAAAGCATGAAAAAATATGACATTTTTTGTTAAAATTTTCAGAGGTTGTCTCGGATTTTTGCTCATATCTCCGTTATTTACCGACCGATTTTGCTGATTTTATAGAGCGATCTTCTCAAAACCATGTCTAACACGTTACAAATTTTGTCGGATACACTTTAGTATCAATATGACTATTCAGGATAAAAAGTGGGCGAACTAGCGTTAGGAGGCGGGGCAGCTCCCATATAAATTAAATAATAAAAACAAGTAGGAAAGTATAGTCGGGCATGACCGACCATATAATACCCTACACCATGAGTATATTTTTAACTTTTTTATTTTTTATAAAGAAATTTTTATGTTGAAT
>NW_025810464.1:0-1730 GCF_022045245.1 Lucilia cuprina
AGTCTAGTCTATAGTCTAGTCTATAGTCTAGTCTATAGTGTAGTCTATAGTGTAGTCTATAGTCTAGTCTATAGTCTAGTCTATAGTCTAGTCTATAGTCTAGTCTATTGCCTATAGTCTAGTCTATAGTCTAGTCAATAGTTTAGTCTAGTCTATAGTCTATTCTATAGTCTAGTCAATAGTCTATTCTGTAGTCTAGTTCATAGTCCAGTTCATAGTACAGTCCAACACTAGTAAAGGCGGCTGTGTATGATACTAAAATCGTTTTTTAGTTGTTCACTTAATTTTCTAACTTTTGTCCAAAAACTTTCCATTAGTTCCTTATATTTTTAGTTTTAACAAATATTAATTCCATGAATAAAATTGTCCTGAATTTTACATTCTAAATTTATTGCATTTTTTGTCCAAATTCCAACATTACCACAATTGTTGTTTAAAACTTTTAATTAACATAGAAAAAATTCTGTTTAAATGTAATATTTTAATCTCAGCAATTTTATTTTTCTAACAAACATTTCAGGTCTCATTACTTTTAACAGAAATTTTTAAAAAAAAAGTAATATAATACAAACAGACAAACTAAGGAAATTGACAATGTCAAACAACATCAACTAACCGCAGAATGAAATGAATGCGTTGTTATGTTGTTACTTTTTCTAGTTTTAATTTTCTGCCAAACAAACCATAATTTTATAACATTAGGGTAACTTAAATCATTAATGAAGAAAAATGGTTATTTAAACCTACAAGACCTTAGTGTTATTATAGTTAAATTTGTTAAAAAAAATCAGTTGTTCATAACTTTTAATGGTCTGTAAAAAAGAGCTTTAAAATTTACGTCAACCTCTAAAAAAAAGTTAAATAAAAACGTTAAAATATTTAACTTTCAACTTAAAATGTTTATTAAATTAACTTTAGCAGTAGACTCTATAAATTTAATGCAATTGTCTATTTTGTTTACATAGCTGACCATTTATTTTAAAAATTGTTTGTGTTTTACATATAAATAAAAATAGAAAAAAACACATAAATATTTTCAATTTTCCCCACAATTTTAAAAGCATTTGTTTTGACAACCAGTAAAAATTGAGTTAGTGGCCTGGTTATAATAAAAAAAATAAAACTTTAAAAAGTTCTTCGAAACTTTACTTTAGACCTTTAGTTTTGAAGGACTTTTTGCTGCATTTTTATGAATATATATGAGAAGATGTAGGGTTCTAAGTGATTTTTCTACCACATGTTTAGATAGTTTTTTATAGATAAATTGTATAAAATTGTTACTTTTCCTCCAAAATTTATTTTCAATAAAACAATTTTCATACGAAGATGAAGAAAAAACTTTATAAGTGTTTTTCGTTGGTTTATTGAATGCTGAAAACTACAAAAGAAAATTTTAATAAAGGTTTGTATGAGTGATATTATTGTCTCTGCCAAATTTCAATATCACTCATACGCATGAGTTCAAGTAGTTGAGTTTCAAAATTTTACCAATTTGACTATATACTAGATTAGACTAGACTAGATTATAGACTACATTATAGACTATACTATGTAGTAAAGTATAAAATATCTTACTAAACTAGACTATAGACTAGACTATAAACTAGACTATAGACTAGAGAATAGACTAGATTATAGACTAGACTATAGACTAGACTATAGACTAGACTATAGACTAGACTATAGACTAGACTAAAGACTAGACTATAGACTAGACTATAGACTAGACT
>NW_025810465.1:0-2577 GCF_022045245.1 Lucilia cuprina
GTCTAGTCTATAGTCTAGTCTATAGTCTAATCTATAGTCTAGTCTATAGTCTAGTCTATAGTCTAGTCTATAGTCTAGTCTATAGTCTAGTCTATAGTTTAGTCTATAATCTATTCTATAGTAAAGTCAAAATCAAATTTTCCTTAATTATATTTCTTATAGTGTTTTCAATATAATATGAATATTTGCTCAAACATAGTTCATATTTTCAGCTTCACTTCACCTTTAAACAATAAGTATCTTACCGAAAAACTTTATACCTCCATTATTGTTGCTACTGTGTTCGAACACTTTTTTTTGTATTTTTTACTTTAAATTCTTCGTTGCATTTACAACACACTTTTGACTCCAACTATATACTTATGCACCCACCACCAGCAGCAGATGGTTGCAAGTAAGTATAAAGTTTCCATTAACCCATGCTCTCGTCATAAAGAAAAAACAACTTTAAAAGGTAAATATTTTCAGCACGTACTTTTTTTCGTTCTTAAAGAGTTTAACATTTAAAAAAGTACAACAATAAATACAAATATAGAAGAAAAAAACTGCATTCAACCATTTGTGGCTCTAAAATAAGAAAAAATAAGTGAAGGGGAAAATAATGGTAAAATTCTTACTACAATTTACTTACAACATATTTTGGTTTCTAGGCCAAAGGCTTAGTTAATGTTGGTTTGTAATTCACAACAGGAACTACAGCAGGGTAAAGTACCAAAAAAAAAACAAATACAGAAAAACCTGAAGTTGAAAACTAGGAGCCAAATATCGAAATACAGCAACAGAAAAAATAAATCGAATCTGTTATAAAAAAAGTAATTGTGTATAAAGTGTAATGCAATAGTTTGTATGTTGCCAAACACTTACAACAATAAGTTGTATTGCTGTCATATATTGTGAACTGAAGTTAAAAAAACCAACAGTGGAACAAATCGAAAAAAATCTGAGCGGACATAGTTGTTGCTTTTCAGGATATATTATCCTGTTTTACAACACTGTTCTTTAGTAAGCTTTTTTCTCTTGTTTTTTGGCTGCAATAGCTAAAGTCATACCTTAACTAGATTTGAAAATTTTGAAAAATTGCTTTGATGTTGTGGAAAATGCTATAGAAAAGCTTTTTATTTAGAAATTGTGTAAATAAAATTGATGTTATCGATTAAAATAGAATTCTCTTATTTACGACACCATCTTTTTGGTAGAAATAAAGCGATTGTTTGAATAAGACAACAGCTATAAAATACTGTCTACTAACATGAACACAGCCTAAAAGTGGGCAATGTTACAAAATAAACATAAATCCTTAAAATATGCTATGGAATCACAAACGAAATAATGTAAAATTTCCCAAAAACACCAAATAATAAAATTCAAGTAAAATTTCCATAGCATATCTCCTAGGTGCCTTTAAACCAAAACTTTTAAATTTTTACTCACTTTTCATTACATAAACAGTTTTCTCTTATAGTAAAAACATTTTTTCTTATAAATCAATAATTGCTTAACGTATTTATCAATTATCAGGAAATTTTAAAATTCCTGATATGAAAAATTAACAACACTTTTACCAAGACTATAAAAAAAGTTTGTAACAAATAACGAAAAAAAATAAAAAAATACTTTATTATACCCCTAAAAGTATATTAAATAATTCATAAATTTAAACATAAAACACTACCACTCTCACCAACAACAACAAAAATAACAACCTCAAAAAATGCAAAAGCGAAAAAGCCCTGTAAAACTTTGTAAAAGACATGCACGACTGTAAATGTAAACTTACTTGTGTTGATGTGTAGGTGAAACTATAAAATATGTGCCTGATTGTTGGGATGTGTGTATGATAGAGATTGACAAAAAAAAAATTGGTTAAACTTACAACTTGTACAACCACAGACTCACAAAAACATATCGAGATATGTGTGTATGTAGATTCTTTAGGTAACAAAACTTTTTGGAATTTTCGTAACAAGTAACAACATTCGTTGTATTTTTCAGGGGTTCTCATCACACAAAGCATTTGGGTATGTGTTAGTGGGTGCAAAATGTACATGTAAATAAGCCTACCCTTCGTTTGTGAGAGTGTTAGTGTTTTGATGAAACCAAATATAAAGTTGCACGTTAAAAGTGAACATTATTTGCCAGATTTTAATTGGATTGAAAAGTGTATCACATTCTTTGACATGTGCGAGAATATAATAACTACATATCATACATATGTATGTATGTACATACATGTATGTATGTATGTATGTATGTATGTATGTATGTATGTATGTATGTATGTATGTATGTATGTATGTATGTATGTATGTATGTATGTATGTATACGTAAATAGCTGTCAGCGTAATAAACTAAACAGAGGCGTAAAGAGGACTTTTAGAAAGGAAATAGTTCAAAACCAAGTCTATATTCTACGCTTAATAGTCTAGTCAACAGTCTAGCCTAAAGTCTAGTCTATAGTATTTTCTATAGTCTAGTCTATAGTCTAGTCTATAGTCTAGTCTATAGTCTAGTCTATAGTCTAGTCTATAGTCTAGTCTATAGTCTAGTCTATAGTCTAGTCTATAGTCTAGTCTATA
>NW_025810466.1:0-3835 GCF_022045245.1 Lucilia cuprina
GTTCTAGTTCAGTTCTAGTTCAGTTCTAGTTCAGTTCTAGTTCAGTTCTAGTTCAGTTCTAGTTCAGTTCTAGTTCAGTTCTAGTTCAGTTGTAGTTCAGTTATAGTTTAATTAAAGATCAGTTCTAGTTCTAATGACTAATCCGCTAGCTAGTCTATAAACTAGTCAGTATTCTCCTTAAGAATGGATAGTCTTTACAACATAAGATATTACAATTTTATGTTCTCGATATACCGCTAAATGAATGTAAAATGAGTTCCAATTAAAAAATTAAGTTAAATATAATAATGCTGCACAAAGTTTTTTCGCCATTTTCATAATGTAGTGTAATGCAGCTGCTTTGCCATATTCATCTCTAACGCTCCTGGCTTACACTAGGAAATATGTTTTTGCCAACATAATATTTATATAAAACTTTTACAAAACTATTTACAAAAATATGTTTGTGTGTGTGTGTGTGTGTGTATAAACAAGTGTGTTTGTTTGTGCTTTTATTTGTATAAATATATTTCTATGTGCAACAGAATTTATGTTTTTTTTTATGTTAAAGAACATTAAATTGCTGAGAGAGAGAAAGAGTTGAATTAAGTTAGCGTTAAAAGCTAACAAACTTGAACAATTAACTTTAAGGGCTTACTTTGTAGTTAAAAGCTGAACAAAACTAATAATGCTAGTGGCAGCATAATGAAAAATGTTTGCTAGTTTTTGTTCACACAACTATAACAAGTCAGGTAAGGTTGACTGTTTAGATGCGCTATAATTTAGAAGAAGTTAGTAGCTGCCTTATTTTAATGTTATAGTATTGACTAATCTGTTGACTGGTGTATAAAATAGTCGATTGATTAAGTCTAATAGTTTATAAAACAGTTTCATGTAAAAACTTAGACGTGTTTATGATTTAATATGTGGTCGATTGTGTTGACTATTATATTGCCGAGTCTATATAGCTACTTATAGACTTGTTCCTAGTATTGTAGACTATAAACAGGTATACAATATAATCGAATCTACTTATAATCTGTAGATTAGTAAATGAACTCTTCTATGGACTAACCTTTGGATTATTTTATAATCTGCGCAAATTTTGACATCAGTACTGATGGTATCCTACATACACAAATTTTTGTATTGAAGGGAGGTGCCACGCACGCTTACGTAATTTTACGTTTATGGATTTGGATGTAAATCTCTATAAGAACATTACTTTTTCAACCATCCAATAGAATACTCTTTTATAAAACTATGTAAATACTTTGTGTTCACACACACACTCATTTAATATCTAACACGCTGGAAAAAAATTAAAAGCAACTACATATGCACAACACTTACCGCTCATGACAATCACCAGAAACAAGCACGTCTCGCAGAAGCTGCGTGTCACAATTTGTATTGCCCGCATAGTTGCAATCATAACGATAAAACAGGTATAAAGGTGGCGGGCTGTTGCACCAGTTCGTTTTAGCTTTGCATGCAGCTATGATAATAAAAAAGAAGAAATGAACTGAATTCCTGGGAGGCAAATGAATTAAACAGCGATGGCGATAACAACAGCAATGTTCTAGTCGTAACCCAACAACAATAAATATGTGCTTGTTTTAGTGCGTGGGTCTTGCTGCTGGGGTGTCGGATACGATTTGAAATGAATGTTAGTTTAAGTGCAAGTTTAGGCGAAATGTGAGTTCAACTGAAAATACTTTGTTCAAATGTGCGTGGATGCTTGTTTGTTTGTTCGAGTATGTAGGTTGTTCTTGCTTTGTTTTTTTTTCTGCAAATTTTTCTCTTAATTTTTTTGTATTGTTGTTTTTCTGTTAGTTTTTCAGCTAAAGTTTAATTTGGAACAATGTTTTGTATGCATCAAAACTGAAATAGCATTTTGTTCGCTTTTATTGCAGTTGTTGTTGTTGTTTGTGGAAAGTAAATTTTAAGTGCTGGCAATTGTTGTATTTTGTAAATGTAACATTGTTGTTGTTGTTGCTGCTGAGTTTTTAGATTTTGTTGCTATTCTCAAAGCTGTTCGCGTCATCGTGTTCATCAACAACATAATCATCAACATCATCTCAATGCTTTTTATTTATTATTTGGCCAATTGCCACAATAAAGCACCTTTTGCATAAAAACAACAACAGCTACTAACGAATTCTCATGACAACGATGCCACATCAGCATCACTACCGGCAGCTGCTTTTTTTATTCTACAGCCACTGCCACACACATGTGTGGACTTTGTCGAAAGACAACAAGAGAATAGAATATTCTATTTAGGTATTAATGGATGAAACCCAATAGCAGCACCATCAACATCATCATCATCATCATCGTCCTCAACAGTAGATGTTGTTGCACCAATTGCAACACTTACACACGTGTACACAACAATTTTCAGTTTAAAAACACGATAAAGATGTTGTTGAATTCTGCAACAAAATGGAAAAAGAGAAAAAAACTTTAGTAAATATTAAATAAAATTACTTGTATTTTATATATCTTCTTTACATTTTCAAAATTTTAATTTCACTTGAACAAAAAAAAAATTGTGAAAATGAAATACAAACAAAAAACAAACGAGTGCATGGCAAATGTAAATAGAAGTATTGCCCCTGCAACAATTACTTAATTAAAATGTTTTATATAAACTTGTTTTAAGTTTGTTTATTTATTTAAAAAGTGTAAAGTTTGTGTAGATTTAAATTAAATAAAAAATATTTTCTTTTAATTTTTTTGCGACCTTTTTTAAGGGACCCAAGAAAATAAATAGAAAAGATGATGATAAATTATTTTATAATAAACTTGGAAATTTTAAGTTAATGTTACAAATAGATATAAAAACTTAAGAATAATATACTGAAATTGTTTAAAAAGTAAGTTTAAAGAAAGTTTAATAATTAAATGTAATGAATAGCCTTTCGGAGTTTTTTCTAATGGCTATTGACTAGTATGAGCTAATTACATGTACAAGCACTTAGTTCAAGTAGTCACACTATCTACCTCGGATTATTGCTGTAATGTTGCTTAAATTCCAAGATACAAACACATTTCTTTCGTTTACAACCACTCACATGGGATGGCCTCTATTGAGTTGACAACAGTACATACGTCTCTAGATGTTGTCAGTAGTCACAGAGAATGAACTGTGTCAAATCTGGTATGGAAATAGTAAACCCTGAACATTCAAGGAAATATAATTCATGACATCACTTTTATAAGATACCTAACATCCATTACCACACGTCTCATTCGTCTGACAGACTGAAGAGAATTATAAATGACACGCTCAATCCAGGTATATGGGTGGGTAAAGTCAACATACCCTTATATTCATATAGTATTATACACTCTTAGCACCAACTCTTTTCCAATGCAAGTTTCACAGTCAGTGCTATGCGGGTTATATGTTGCACCGAAATTATAAAGTTTATCTAGCATCAGTATTTTACCTGACATCCTTTTCCTATGAATTCGAGTCTAATCAACAAACTCCAAAAATGTGACTTTCACCGATTATTCCACATGGTTACAGATTATATTGTTCTCTGGTTCCAATCCATGTCAAATCATTCCACAGAAATACCGAAGTTAAATTTCAGTAGTTTGTAGTCCTTGCTGACTAGAGATGGTGATTGTACCTTTTCCCCGATATTGCTAACTAACTAACTAACTAACTAACTAACTAACTAACTAACTAACTAACTAACTAAATAACTAAATAACTAAATAAATAACTAAATAAATAACTAAATAACTAAATAACTAAATAAATAACTAAATAACTAAATAACTAAATAACTAAATAACTAAATAACTAAATAACTAAATAACTAAATAACTAAATAAC
>NW_025810467.1:0-1857 GCF_022045245.1 Lucilia cuprina
AGTTCTAGTTCAGTTCTAGTTCAGTTCTAGTTCAGTTCTAGTTCAGTTCTAGTTCAGTTCTAGTTCAGTTCTAGTTCAGTTCTAGTTCAGTTCTAGTTCAGTTTTATATCAGTTTTATATCAGTTCTAGTTCAGTACAGTTGTAGTTCAGTTTTAGCTCTGTTTTAATTCAGTTCTAATTTGAATCGCCTTACCTCGGTTTGAGTTTAGTTCTAGTTCTGTTCTGTTGAAATTATATCTTTTTTATTATAGGTACCTTTTTCCACGAACTATACTCTTTCTTACTAATGCGTACGTTCATCGAAGTAGTTTTCTTTCTTTCATTCAAAATCTACTGAGAGTTCTTTTATTTTCTCCCACAGGGTTATGTCAATATTTACTATATGTATATATTTACTTAAGACGTGCAGACATAAAGTGTGGGTTCAAAATCTTGTTCGTTTTCTTTTTTGTTTTTATTGAGTAGATTTTCATCATCTTCTTTTGCTTTTTCATGTGCATTAAGCTAAAGAACTAAACAAGATAGAAGAAAAAATAAATAAATATAAAAACAAAACGTTACAAAAAAGAAAATTGCCATGTCAGCAATGAAAAAAAAAAACAAATCTATATAAGGAGGAAAACAAATGTCGAAGAAATCTCATTATTTGAAGCAACAGAAATCAACTTGTATGGGTCTGTGAAAAACATACACATATATTAGTTACGTATCTATGTTTGTGAGTATACACATACATGTATACAAAAAGCACAGTAAATAATTGAAAAAAGAAAATAACAATAAAAGAATCACAGTAATACCCACATACAATTAAAAATAAAAATTATATCAACAACTTAGCATTTTCTGTTTTTCTCTCTTTTTTCAAGTTTATGAAATTTAAAGTATACTTAAGGGGGCTAGACTTAGTAGTTTGTTGATATCTTCACAGTTTTTCAGTGCTAAACATACTGTTCGCACAAAAACTTTAGCATACATTTTGCTGATAAGGCAATGAAGAATCAGCTTAGGCGACATACAATATACAATTTCTGTTAATTGAATTAATAAATAATATTGTTAACTAAATCCCCTTTTTAGAAAGGGTAAAAACATAAAAATAATAAACATATTTCTATAAACTTTATATAATTTGATTTACATTAATGTATACTTTAAGGGGTTCCTTTAAATTTTCATAAATAAAAAGTTTCACTTAAAAACTCCTTAAATTATTCTTAAATACTCTTCATAAAATATCTAAATATTTTAACATAACAAAGCAAATTGTACAAAAATGTTTTATAATTACAAATAAATTAGGTTTTTTTTCCTTGTTAAGAACACTGGGTAAATTTTAGAAAGATGTTGCTTATTATAGGGGTTGGTCTTATTTTTGGGTAATTTCAAAATGTTCTTTTTAATTTGTTTCAAATGCTGAAAGTTCTTCTTTTTTTGTGGTAGTATTTCTTTGTGGTTATTTTAAAATTGAAATGAGAGTGAGATTGCATTTAATTCGTTTTGTTTACTGACTTTATGGTTTGGAGAATTGATATTTATACATACATATATGCAGAAATAATTTATAGTATACTTTTTTGGAAAGAATTTGTTGAAAAAAAGATGTTTCTATTTATGGTTTGAAAGGGGAAATATTATGTTAAACTTTAGAAGAAAACATTTTTTTAAACTAAATTGACATTTTAATGAAAATGATATAATTATAGTAAACATATAGGGAAATTATTTAACTTTTATTATAACTGAACAAAAACTGAACTAGAACTGCACTAGAACTGAACTAGAACTGAACTAGAACTGAACTAGAACTGAACTAGAACTGAACTAGAACTGAACTAGAACTGAACTAGAACTGAA
>NW_025810468.1:0-1373 GCF_022045245.1 Lucilia cuprina
TTTTGCTACTTTTTTATACAAAATATGATGTATTTAAGTAAGATATATGTATTTACAAATTTTCGAAATATTTGATTTTATAATGTAAATATCAACAATATCAAAATTTTTCATTTCGAAATATTTGATTTTATCTGTAAATATCACTAATATCAAATTGAAAAAAATGTGTGGGTAATGTATGAAAACGATATAAAAAACATTGGATTGCAAATTATTTGTAACGTATAGATATATTTGCTAATTTTATCAACAAATTACATAATTTTTGTACTTATTTTAGATTTTTTTTGGGAAATATTACACTACTTATACCTTAAAGTTGAAATTGTATGAAAAATAAAATGCATTCGAATGTTGGAATTGTTTATTTTCTCAGTTATACTACCTACATTTAATATTATTACTTAGTTGTTTGACTTAATCTAGAGTTTTGCTACTTTTTAATACAAAATATGATGTATTTAAGTAAGATATATGTATTTACAAATTTTCGAATTTGCAGAAAAAACTATACAATATCAGGTACCTTGTAAGAATTTTTTTCTTTCGAAATATTTGATTTTATAATGTAATTATCAATAATATCAAAATTAAAAAAATATGTGGATAATGTATGAAAAACGATTTACAAACATTGAGTTGCAATTATTTGTACCGTATAGATATATTTGCTAATTTTATCAACAAATTACTTATGTTTTGTACTTATTTTAGAGTTTTTTGGGAAATCGTACACTATACGTTAAATCAAAGATTTCATAAACATAACTGATAGTAAAATCAAAGAATTTCAAAAAAACTATACAATATCAGGCATATTTTTAACAAAAATTTTAATTTCGAAATATTTGATTTTATCATGTAACTATCAGCAATATCAAATTACTTAAGTTTTGTACTTATTTTAGAGTTCTTTTGGGAAATCGTACACTATACGTTAAATCAAAGATTTCATAAACATAACTGATAGTAAAATCAATTAATTTCAAAAAAACTGTATATTTTTAGCAAAAAATTTAATTTCAAAATATTTGATTTTATCATGTACTTTTTCATACAAAATATGATGTATTTAAGTAAGATATATGTATTAACAAATTTTCGAATTTGCAGAAAAAACTATACAATATCAGGTACCTTGTTAGAATTTTTTTATTTCGAAATATTTGATTTTATAATGTAAATATCAAAATTAAAAAAATGGATAATGTATGGAAAACGATATCAACAATATCAAAATTAAAAAAAAATATGTGGATAATGTATGAAAAACGATTTACAAACATTGAATTGCAATTATTTGTACGGTATAGATATATTTGCTAATTTTATCAACAAATTACTTAATTTTTGTACTTATTTTAGAGTTT
>NW_025810469.1:0-2194 GCF_022045245.1 Lucilia cuprina
ATAGTCTAGTCTATAGTCTAGTCTATAGTCTAGTCTATAGTCTAGTCTATAGTCTATAGTCTAGTCTATAGTCTAGTCTATAGTCTAGTCTATAGTCTAGCCTATAGTTTAGTCTATAGTCTAGTCTATAGTCTGGTCTATAGTCTAGTCTATAGTCTATAGTCTAGTTTATAGTCTATAGACTAGTCTACAGTTTTTGAATTAAAAATTTTAATCGTTTAACTGTTTGTTTGCTGGCATGCAATATTTAGGGAATGTGATTTATTTAATCCAAAACAGTTTCCGGTATATCCCCTCTACCCTGAGAAAATTATAAAAATTTAAAACAAATTTATTTACTTTTTAATGGAAAATTCATGTAATATACTCTATCTGTCATATGGAAATGTAATTTCTTATTTTTGATGACTTACATTTTCTGTTTTTCGGACTCATTCAAATGTTTAAGTGTCCTAGTTAACTATTACTTGGTTTTTAGAATATAAAGTGTTTATGTCACAAAAGTTTAACAAGTCCTGTAAAAGGAAAACTTGTTTAACACTCCCCTGGCCTGCGCCGTTGTCCTGTACTTAACCCCTTCTTTACCTTTATCACACGCAGGATAGTAAATAATGTAAGAATTGAAACTGTCTTAAGATGTTTTAATTTTAAGAAAACATTTTGTTACATTTTGTTACAATTGTTAAATATTTTGACATGTTTGAATTTTTTTATTGAAATGTCATGATGACAAGACAAGATGACATTTGGTCTTGGATTGACAACTTGTATTCCGTTACGGGTTATAACGAGATAAGCTGGGCAATTATATACAAGAAAAAAATTAAAGGATTTTTGTACAAAAAAAAGATAAACTACAACAAACCCCTTTTTTCAAAGGGTTGGGTGACCACAAGCAAATATGTAGTAGTAGTTCGTTGTACATACATATGTTTTGTCATCTTATAATTGTCACAATTTTAATCCTTTATGTTTAGACAACAAATTACACAATGTAATCCTTTCAGCGCGCTAACAAAAAATAAATTATTTTTTTTTCAATTTCAAAATATTACAAATCAACAATTGTTTTTTGCAATTTTATTTAATAATTTCAAAATAAAAATTCTTTTATATTCTCCAAGACAGAAGTGTGAAAATTAAAATTCCTCTAATCTCTTGTCACTGTTTTTTTTTAATTTCTTGATAGAAAAAAAAAAAAATACGTTGTAACAATTATTGACAGCTGTCATAAATGGTAAACATAAAAAACATTTTACTTAAGTCACTCAAAAGTTAAATTATTTTATATTTATAATTCCCCAAAACTCTTAAGGGTGTTTTACATATTCTTAAAAAAATAAATGTTATTAATAATTTAACAATTGTTATCTTAATAAATAGATAAAAATGCTAAATAGATTTGATACTAAACTTTATTTATTAAAGTCAATAATAATAAGATACAAAGATTATTTAAATTTCTTGTTTATCAGAAAAATGTAATCAAATTCTTATCAAACTGATAAAGTAGTTTCCCACTGATTTTAATGTTAAGGTTTATTGACATTTAATTAGAATAAGAAAACTTTTTATCATGATTGTAAACACGACAAAAGAATTTGTGAAAAATTGGGGGTGAAAGCAACATTAATTAATAAATTTATTTAAGATTATACACTAGAATATAGAGTCTCTATTCTAGCCTACAATCTAGTCTATAGATTATTCCATAGTCTAGTACATATTTAATTTTACAGTTTCGTGTAGCCTATAGTTTGGTCTATATATAAGTCTATAGTCTAGTTCATAGTCTATTTTATTTTTCAAGTCTAGTCTAGTGAAGGTTCTAGTCTAAATTCTAGCCTACTGTCTAGTATATAGTCTAGTCTAATCAATATTCTAGTCTGTAGACTATTCCATAGTCTAATCCATAACTAATTTTGATCCCTAGTATAGAATAATTAAGTCTATAGTCTAGTTTAGGTTCTAGTTTATAGTCTAGTATATAGTCTAGTCTATAGTGTAGCTTATAGACTATTCTAAGACAATTCTATAGTCAAGCCTATAATCTAGTCTGTAGTATAGTCTATTCCATAGTCTAGTGAATGGTCTAGTCTATAGTCTAGTCTATAGTCTAGTCTATAGTCTAGTCTATAGTCTAGTCTATAGTCTAGTCTATAGTCTAGTCTATAGTCTAGTCTATAGTCTAGTC
>NW_025810470.1:0-1349 GCF_022045245.1 Lucilia cuprina
TTCTGTTCTAGTTCTGTTCTAGTTCTTTTCTAGTTCTGTTCTAGTTCTGTTCTAGTTCTGTTCTAGTTCTGTTCTAGTTCTGTTCTAGTTCTGTTTTAGTTCTGTTCTTGTTCTGTTCTAGTTCTGTTCTCTTGGAATTCTTTAATTTTCCAAATAAATATAACCACCATAATGTACATGTTTCTAAGTGTATGCATCTGTGTGGATTTTTAGATTATCATGAATAAAACATGTACTTTCTTCATTTACTCTTTGTAAGAATATCAAGTTAAAGACATTTTTCAACATATATTCTTCAGCTGAACAAAAAAAATGATTAGAAAAAACGGACAAAAATAAACTATGATGGTAAGAGGAGGAAATAGAAAAATGTTCTGCCCCAAGGCATATGGAGGATAAAGAAATAAATAATCTTAGTAAAAATAAAGAAAGAAATAGAAAAAGGTACGAGTTTAAGACGGAGATAATGGTACATGTTTAAAAATACCCTTCGTCGTGATTAGGTGCAAATAAAGGAACATGAAACTAACCGAGCTGTATAATCAAGTATTTAAAGCAAATTTTCGCTTAGAAAAATAAATACAATTTACTCTTACAATAATAGACCAACTAATACAGTCTTACTATTCCATATTAGTTTTTACCATTATAGGGTATTTTCTATAAATAACTTTAGAAAGATTGATTAAAGCCAGAAGACTAAATGTGAAAATTGATTACTTTTCTGCGGAAATAAAAACAATGCCAATAAAAGTAAATAAAATAAGTTGTAAAAGTATTAGAATTCCTTTAATTTAAAGATTAAACTGCAAAAGACCATAAAAATAAATTCAAACGGGGAAATGGAAATCAGTGAAAATATATAATACTTCGCTGTTTGTCAAAAACATTATATCGTTCAAACAAAATATGTCTAGACTTTGTTGTGATGTTGATGTATCAAGAGAAAAACTGTGTCAGACGTATGATTAATATTTAATACGAACAATATATGTATATATATATTAAGTATACGTACAAAGACACTTATGTTGTTTGTACAAATAATTGAAAAAGTTGATTAAAGTTTTAATTAATTTTTTGACACTAAATCTATCTATATTTGTAATATAAAGCAAACATTTAACATAGAGTTCAGTTCTAATTCAGTTTTTGTTCAGTTCAAGTTAATTTTGTTCTAGTTCAGTTTTAGTTCAGTTCTACTTTAGTTCTAGTTCAGTTCTAGTTTAGTTATAGTTCAATTCTAGTTCAGTTTTAGTTCAGTTCTAGTTCAGTTCTAGTTCAGTTCAAGTTCAGTTCTAGTTCAGTTCTAGTTCAGTTCTAGTTCAGTTCTAGTTCAGTTCTAGTTC